>NC_060163.1:22976872-23040860 GCF_021292245.1 Micropterus dolomieu | reverse complement strand
TTTGGTCAGCTACTTGCTTTAAATTTATTGGCACTGAAAGAGTGAGACGCAATCCAAGACTAGGTACCCTGATTAACCAGCTTTTAAGAAGGGAAGCTTTTTGGATTCATGAATTGAACACAGTTGAGCCTCATGGATTTTTAGCTCTTTCTTGTGATGATAATGATTAGACATCTGTCTTTGAGGTGATTTTCACCCTTAGTGAAAGATGAGATTCTGTGTCTTTGTCTTCTAATGTACTTATGTGAAATTATGCTATTCTTGTGACTCATGTTGTTGTACATTTTTTATATTAACTGTATTTATGTCTTTTGTATTATAGGATTTTGTGTAATATGTTGATGTTTTTTTTATAACAGAAAAACTCTGGATACTTTGATTACTGGTCATGTGACCTTCACACTGCCCATTTAGCACAGGTGTGAGTGCTTTTGCTATTTCACTGAGTGAGTCAGGATAAACCATAGGCGAAACGCGTAGTTCACAAAAAATATATTAAAGTAATTTCAGGGGGCGGTGGCTTGTTTTTGATTTTTGATTGCTAAATCCTGCAACCTTTCTTACTGTTGCTGCTGTGCAATTTCTTCTTTTATTCTCCAAAAAAATACTTTTCAATTACAAAAAACTGAGAAGAGCTGCAAATTTCCACATTTGAGAAGCTGGAAAATGAGTATACGTAGCATTTTTCTTGGGTAAAATGACTTAAATCAATTATTCCACTAATGGTTTCAGCACTACTTTGTTCAGACTTTGATCCAAGTGACATTACATCATTTTAATTACATTTACCACTGATGCACCAAGAATTCAGACGACTGTAAATCACACATACTGAGCAGTGACAACAGTGCATCACGATAGAGGGAATATAAATCAGCAGCACAGCTTTAAAAATGGTTTGACACTTACTTTTTTAGTTGGTTTTAAGGTCACAAAGAGCCTAGACGGTTGCAGTAAGATGTCAACAAGTCAGAGAGAGAAAGAGGCACTCACCAGTTCAGAACCTTTTCTGCTCTCGTAGTTGGTAAAGAAACGAAAGCCTTCGTTGCTGTAACCCTTCAGGAGGACCATACGAGCAGATGGACGTCCATCTCTGTGCAGACAGAAAAAGGTCGACATTAGACTGTGAAAAAATAAAAATAAATAATTTCAAGAAGTGGTGTTACCTACTTGGTAGCAGTGGCAATGCACATAGCATTTGCCTCTCCAATTTCAGGGCACTTTGTGGCTTCATCAAACCAGTTTCCAAATTGTTTGATTGGGTCTAGAGACACAAGCTGACTCTCCTCAAAGCACTGTGAACACAATAACCAAGTATACATGAATGCACTGAGAAACAGACTTATACTCTTACATTAACTTCATGCACGCCTTGAATTACTTTTTTTGACTCTTTTGAATTACAGTGGATGTGGGAGACTTCAGTGTCTTTACTTATCTAGGGTCTGTTTTGTTAATAGGCTGCACAGGCCATAAGTCAACTGAAACATCTGGGGAGCATGAAAACACAGTGTTTTGTCCTGCTATGTCACGTGCTGTAATCGAGGTTAAAAAAGTGCATATTACAGTTATTGTACACCCACTTATAGCAGTTAGTATACCAAATGCAGTTACACAGACTGGGCAGTGGATTAAGTTATATGACTCAGTATATTTCACCCTGACACAGGTGACAGAAGTCTTTTGAGTGCTCACCTCCTCATCTCCTTTGTATTTCTTCCTCATGTTACTCAGGTCCATGCTTGTACAGTAAGTCCTTGTTTTCCGGTAGAAATTCAATGCAAAAACGCGTGGTTGACCCACTGTCGAAGGTGCACTGAACGGAGGATTTCTAACAAATATACCAACATGCCTCAGTAAATTCGTACTGAGTATGCGCCTCATTGTCAAGCTGGCGCTGACGTAACCGCGCATCTTCCTTTACGTAAAATATTACACAATCGTTTAAATGGACCAAATGTTTTACTTGTAGCACCGCTTAGGGCGATTTTTAAAATCACAATATCACAATTTAGGTTCGGTTGAGGATACATAATAGTTTTTTTTGTGTGTATACAGCTGATATGATTTAAACACAAAATCAGAAAAGCGATGACATTGATGATTAAAACTACACATCGATGTGACGCATTCGTCGTATCTGGTTATTACAAGAAGCCGAGTGGGAAAACCGTCAACAGCAGACACATAGTCAAAAGATCAAAACAATTATACAATTACATATATTATTTTTTCTCTAGTTGACATCTATGATATGATTTGGCAAAAATAACTAATGTTACACAGTCAACAAACCGGCGTTTAAATGGCCGCAAAGCCACCACCGTTGGAAACCACATCTAAATATAAATAAAATCCAACATTATCACTGATACAGGTGATTTAGCTAATCAAAAATAAGCTACGTATTGGGGGTTTTTCTGTATCTGAATTCAACTGTTGGCAAATATACAAACCTTAACATGATCAAATAGCTAATTCCTGGTTTAAATTTCTTTCTGCCGACATTGCATGTGAACGCATCATTAGCGCCTTCGTCACTTCCTGAATCCGATTTTCCTGTTAAAGATGGCGGCGACCTTGTGTGTAAAATTACTACCGAAACAGGGTAATGTAGAGTCAGTACTACATTTCTGTGATTATCTTTGTGTCTGTAGCGATTCGGCCCGTTGTTGCCTGTTTTTCTAGAATTGTCTAAAGCTAGCAGGATTAGCTTTGCTTGAGTTAAACAGTTAAACAGCAGATATAAGGTAGACGTGTGTAGTTAGCACAACAGCCTCTGAATTTTCTTTCACATCCCAGTCACCAGGTGTTTGATAACATACTTTGTGGCTTTTCAGGATGGCTTCCCCTGACTCAGAGTGTTCGGCATGGCTCCAAGGCTGTGACCCGCCACCGGAGACCGATGCACATCCTGAAACAGAAGCTCATGGCTGTTACACAGTATATTCCTCCTGCACGGGTTGCTCCTCCAGGCGCATATCCACCCCAAACTAAAAAAGTCCAGGAGGTAACACCGGGGTGTCCATATACCTTTGGCCATGAAGTGTGTAGCTTGATATTGAGTACAAGTGCTCTTCTAACTGCACTTTTATAAATGCTTACAGTATATTGGCAGTAGATCGATGTGAGACACTAACCTGTAATTTACAATTTACAGATGCTTAATTCTCTAAATAAGTCGTCTCTGTCTCTCAATCTACTTTACTTACTCATTGAATAGACAGGTGTGACAGATCTGATGTAAACTTTGCCAATTTGAGAATGTGTTTTATTGAAGGCAAAGTTCTTGCACAGCTGCTTGTGAAGTTTAAATTTAAATCTACTGTGGTATAGGGGTGGGCAATAAAACAATAATAATGATGATGATAATTATCGTGATATACTTTTACTCAATAACAATATAACAAATGCTCACTAAATATTAGATTTAATTCATATGAATCACAAACAAATTAGCACTTTTTTTTTTTTTTTTTTTTGTTTGAGGGAAATGGACTGAAAAAAGATTTTACTTTAATTTTACTCTATTGTACTTGTTTAAAAAAGATTTTATCACCATTGTTTTGAATGTTCTACCTCAGATTTGTGAAGTGATCCACTGTTTGGCGTCAAGTGTTTGTTCTGACCTTAAAGAAAAGTTTAAAACCACAATTATCCATCTGTTTTCTTCAACTTTCACTCATGAGCAAAAACCAGCCCCTAAACTTAAATTCAACAAACAAACGCTATCTGTAGCCTAGATAAAAACACTGCAAGCACTCATCAGAACAGTATACACACTATGGACCTTATTTTAATCCATGGGTTAGTAGGCCCTACTATAATCGACTTTTGTTCCACTTTCCTTTGAGACATACTCTTCTTTTTTTTACTTTTATCAGGATAACGCTTTGACGTTAATCATGAAAAGGGATTTGAAGAACATGTTCCAGGACTGTAAGATGGTCGCTGTGGTCCAGGACAATGCCAGCAATGCTGAAGACATGATGGTTCTCAAGCACAGACTTCATAAACATGGCATCACTGTCAAGTTCTTCCCCAACCAGGTAATGTCATATTAAGTTTTATTTTTGTGGCTATTCTCTCCAGGCAGCACCAAGCATGTTTATTGTGACAGTGTGTTCACCATGCAAGCAGCCCTTCTGCTTTCCCTCTTGTATAGTCGCTTGCTCAGGTGAACTTATTCTAGTTCTTCTTCCTTTTTTTTTTTTTTTAATGCCTTTTATTAGATTTCAGCCAATAGATAAATGAGAAAAGACATGCAACAAAGGTCTGAAACTGGGGACTGGTTCATGGACGGTGCCTTAGCCCTTAGACCATCGGTGCACCCCATTCGAGCCTTTTGTATTTGCATTTTAAAACCATAAAATCTAAAACATGTAACATTTCTTTCCAACAACTGTACTGGAACTGCATGATTTTTACCTCATCATAAAACCTCTGCTGTGAGAAAAGACTGTAATTTTTAACCTGTATTATCAAAGTTGATAAGAATGTGAGATCTCTGTTTCCTTCACTCCAAACACACAACATGCTGCACACATTTGAACCCCTGTAACCTAATTTCTAATCTTTAATCATGCTCTTTTTCAGGTGATGCGGTCGTTCCTGAATGACAGTGTTTACTGCAACATGGCTCCTCTGTTCATCGGTCCTACAGTTCTGTTTGTTAGTAAGGAACCAAAGGCGAAGGAGTTGTTGACGACTCTGAAGGCCAGCTCACAGATGACACTCATGGGTACGTTTGTCCTCTGTGTCTGCATGCAAGGAGAAACTTTGTAAGCAGAATTATCATTTTAAAATGTTTGATACAAAGATTGCAAATGCATGATATAATGCCTCGGGAACTTACAAATTGATTTACATAAAAATGGTAGATGTTGTCTCTGGGTTGAGAAACACCTTATTTCATTCAGGTTTAATTCCAGATGTGGCATGTTCAGCCTAAAACAATTTAATAACAGTGTAGCAACAAAAAACTAAAAGAAATAAGAACTTTTGCAATCAGTTGAAATTATATAACTAAAAAGGCTTTTGAGAGTAACAGCAACTTGAAGAATTGAACAGAATTGACTGACTGCAAATTCTCACTTTTGAGACGATGCAGCCAGTTAATTTACGGTTTGTTTCAAAATGATAAATCTAACATGCAAGACATCTGGGCTCTCTTGTTTCTTATTCATTAACTTCACTGAAAAACATTTTTAACACAATGTGATGAAGGCATTTACCAGCAGCTCACTCACCACCACGTCGCTCGTCTCTCAACAGGAGCCTGTATAGACAACACGTTGCTGAGTGCGCAGGGGGTGTTGAGCTACTCTAAACTGCCGTCAGTGACTGTTGTCCAGGGTGAGCTGGTTAGCGGGCTGAGGATGCTGACTTCCTGCACAGCCTCCATGCTTCAGCGCCACCCGGCCCACCTTTCTGCCCTGCTCCAGCAGTACGTCAAACAGCAGAGCTCGGCCGACAGCACAGAGGGAGCTCCTAAAGCAGAGGAGGCCACGTAGAGTTTCAGACGAACTTATTGGGACTGATTCCTTGCTGATTTCCAGCTGCTTGGAATGATGAGGGACTGTTTGGTCGGATGCTTTAGAATTTATTTTAATTTAGTACCAAAGTCTGCTAAAAAGAAGTTGTTTGTTAATCTCTCAATCTTAAAGTGGAGCAGTTCAATGGGCACTAGATTCCACTAAATCTTATAATGCATCCACCCACATGAGCACTTTGGCTTCTGTGAATAAGGAGTCTGTGGACTTGACTGTTTTCAGTACAACTCAACCTCTTGATGGAAGTCTTGGATGGATAGTGCTGCCCAAGCAGCTCCTTTATTTAAGGATAAGGTCGCATGTAAATAAACTATGTTAACACAGTCTGTTGCTCAGTCTCATTTTTGTTGGATTAAAGAACTGCAGGATTTATCAGATATGCATTTAAAAGTTGAATTTTAATTGTTATCTTAATGTTATTTGAAGTTTATACATACAGTAATACAGTACTAGCTAGAGTGGCAGCAATGTTGTAAGGCATGAGTGGCTTCATGAAAACCACTCCGGCCAAAATAAACACAAGTGGTCACAGATCCTGATACGTTAATCTGCAGATTACAGCATGTTAATCTGGGTCAGTTAGTTTATAATGGCCTGCCTCTGTGAGACAGATGGTGAACATTACCTGAAGCTCACTTCAACACCAACGTCAGAACTGTTTTGAAACACATTTGGATTCAGGAACCAAAGTAAAGATGGATAGCATCACTGTGGTGATAGATTACTGTAATTACATACTGTATGCTTTTGATTTTGAAATTTATCACAAAATGTTGGGAGTTGCAGACAAAAAAAAGGTCGTTTGCACCATTAATATAATGGTACATCATCACCTGCAGTGAATGATGGAAAAATAAAAGCCCATACCATAATGTTTATCAAGTTATTCACATATAAGCCACATTCCCCCATTAGAATACTATTAAATAAATATCCATACTATTTAAGATCGTATCCTTTGCTTTACGTTTAAAAGAGAGTAAAGTATGTGTAGAGTGAGTGGAGGTTTGCTAGATTTACTCTCCACCACATCCCTGCTAGACACTGTGTAATTCCAGCTAATGCGGATAATGCCCAGGACACATTGCGCATGGCGCGCGCCGCCTACGACGCACAGCTCTCCTTGGATTTGGAGGAAGCTCGTGTCCACCACCGGCAGAGAGGGAACAGTCGGTGAGATTATGTGATCAGAATTAGTGATTATCTGTGGAGATAACATGTAGTTTGAGTCTTTTTAAACGGTGGTCGGTGGAAAATGGTGGTGGTGGTGATTTCCCGCAGTTTTTTAAACGCCAGATGAGACACTTGTTGGATTTATCAGGCGCAGAGCACTGCAACAGATGATGAGAGTCGGAGGTGAATTTCAGGTAAGACTTCTTTCCTTGTTTTTACATATTAGCTTGCTCAGAAAACACGAATTTGAAATGTAAAAGTTTGTGTTAAATTATCTTCATCAGAATATTTTGAAATAATATGTTATAATCAGCTATACTGTCGTGAATGCATCTTGGGCGCCTGCCCATATTAAAATACAAAAAACGTTTGGTTGAAATAGTCAAAACTCCCACTTCTCTGTGTGCTTGCACAATGACTTCTTAATGGGCTTTTAAATAAGAGCTGCTGCAGCTCTGACTAGTTTTCATGAGCCATATAGGACTTGCGTGATATCAACTAAGGATGTGAAATCAGACTGGCTGCTCAAACTGAACCACTGCTTCCTGATTGGGCTTTTTTCAGTACATTGTCTGTCAAAACACATGTAGAGTGTGTGTATGTGTGTTTCTTTGTTAACAATCACAGCTGTTGGAAGACAATGTGCCATTTGGTATAGTTCCATTTTCTCACCTCTGATATTTACTCACAAACGTGCCACATAGTCACTTGTAAATTTGATTTGGTGAAGCCTTATTCTGGAGAATTCCCACTAAAGTGTTTGATATACAAATGGTTGAGTAAATTCACACTCATTCATACATTTTTTTTTTATCCTTCATTGATCTTTAATTGGCTCCAAAAACAAGATTATAGTTGGTTAATCTCTGCATCTAAACCCTGTCCTCTGGCATGATGAGGTTTGGTGGCTGTTGCCCAAAATGCAACATTGGTTGATTAGTTTAGTTGATATATACAGTAAGATAAGATAAGACAAGATAAAATAAGATATACCTTTACTTATCCCCCAAAAGTAAAATTCAGGTTGACACGTCAGCACAAACGTCTATTTTCCTATAAGGAGCTCATGATGTCACTTATTTATCATCATATCTCATCTCTTCTGGGTCAGACATGATGAAATGTGACATGGCAACAGCTCTTTAAATGCTTTATTGCATTTTTAAAAGGTTCATTCAAATAATTTGGTCATTGATTGCTCTACAATTATACTGTAAATAATATGTGTTCAGTAACAAGTTTAACAATTGTGAGTTACAAGGACCTCATTTTTTGTGTGCAAAAGCTTCAAATCTGGAATTATAGGTTGTACTTGTGGAAACCGTAACATCACTTTTGTCGCAATCCGGTTATTCCAAAACCACTTTTTTAACTTGTAGAATATTCTATGTGTTCCTCCTTGAGTAAGCAAGCTCAGAAACCTGCAAATCCTTTTATCCTGTTTCCACCATGTGCTTTCCTCACTGAGGTCAGTTACTGTCCTCCTCTCCTGCTCTTACGTCACAGGAAGCCGGGCTGCTTCTGCCCAGATTTAGCGGCGTATCAGTTTGGATGTAACGCACCCTTCATTGTGGATCTACTGAGATTGGCTATACTCTCACTGTGTTAAGGTCATGTCTTCACAGTGATTCTTGTCTGCAGACTAATGTGGTTACAAATACAGAGACTGTTAGTGACAAAATGATAAAACCTGAAAAGAACTTTCCCACTTAGATGAATGAAGAATTTTGCAAATTAAAGGCGCAGTGCAAATGCATGGCCCTGTAAAGCCTAAAAAGAAACATTCCCTGTTTTCTCCACGCAAACAAAATCTGGTAACTGTCTCACAAAAATGTTCTGCTGCATGCCTTTATGGAAGCCTCACATTTTTGTTTGTAAAAAGAAATCTTTTGACACCAAAACAATGCATCGTATTTATTCTATTTTGTAATTACACTGCATATTTTCTGTAAAGCATATTGTTTTTAAAAAGTGCTGCATAAAGAGCATACTAAGTACTTTGATACCAATTCAACAGACATTTTACAACTGTTGTCCTGCTGTGATTGTGGTCAGCATCTTTGCACTTTTTGTGTTGTGTCAGTGCTCTCTGTCTTTAGATCATGTTTCTCCTTATCCGGGACACAAGTGGCTAAAAACATCCCCTGAAAAACCAATTAAGCAGAGGTTGGTAATCCTCTTCTCGCCGTGTTGGCCATGGTGTCACATACCAGACTGTGCAAATCATACAGTATGATGAAGTCCTACTGATTTGTTCATTCAGTTTATGGCTGCATCTAATGATTATTAATAATAAAATGTCAAAACAATAAAAAACCCAAACCAGACTCTTTATTTACTATCATAAATGATTAAGCAAAGCAAGAAGCTGGAACCAGCTTTTGCTTCAATAATGACTAATCAATAATCAAAATAGTTGACAATGAATTTACTTAAAACTACTTAAAACTTTTAAGTAGAGCCTGTATTACTAAATGAATCATAAATATTTTGGCATGAAAAATATTTGCATTTACAAATATGGCTAAAAATAACAAGAATGCCAATACGTTGCACTACAGCACCACAATATATGATCTCAAATGACCATAGAGTTGAATCAGCGTTTCTTTGACACAGTTTAAAAACAAATATGAAGCATTATAACCGTCAAAACAATAGTATGTATCGCGTGACTGTTATATTATTTTGGAGCATATTATAGGGTGTTTGTGTCTTTTACACCTCCACCCATGGTCCACAACTCTGAAATTAACAGTGACACAGCAACCACAAGAATGACAGGGGACATATTCATAGGCTGTTCCTTTTTTTTTTTTTTTTTTACCTCAAGCATTGTATAAAGGAGAACTGTGATAAAATACATCATTAACATTTTCTTTTTTGAAAGCATGTGATATCTGGAAACAAACAACAATTTAACCACATTAATTTAGAAATATACCATATAACATTTCAAATTCTCACAACAATTATCTGAATTTGGAATGAATGATTAGTTTTGTGTTCAGACTTTCAGCATTTACGACATCATACTAACCAAGAGCTCAGCGCTCACCTCTGTTAGGTAACTGGATTACACAGAGTCCTATCTTGTCTCCTGCTCTGTTGAACCTATTTAACACTTTCACTGTTTTCTACTCTCTTTCTCATCGAGCCATCTTGCTCTCATGGGTCATTATGCAGTACAGCTCTTCATAAAGGAGAATATCAAACTTAACATGTACAATATTTGATAAAAGTAAGCCTTTAAAAGCAAGAGTGGACTCCCCTGTAGTTTATTCTAACTTTACACTTCAACAGCTTGTTCAAGCAAGAAAATATGTATTCCACTTTGGCTATGACGTTTAAGAGATAATGATAAATTGATTTGTCAATTTGGCGATAAAAGAGCAAGAACTTAATGATGGATTAATTGTCAAAAGTCATTTATCAGGAGGAAATGGCAATAAAATGTCAGATTCCAGCTCCTCAGACATGACGATTTTCTGCTTTTCTCTGTTTTACAACATTGTTAACTGGATATTTTTGTCCACAAGGTCCATTTAGAAGCTATTTTGGAGCTTTTGGTCATGCCACATGATCTTCATTAGCAGATGGAGTTTGAACAGCTGTCAAGGAATTGTAAAAGTTCAAATTTCCATTTCAATGTCTTTGGATTTTGTTCTGTACTGTTGGTCGGTCAAAAGAACCAATGAGATGTAATATAATATAATATAATATTTAGATTTCTCGTTGTCTAACCTACTTACGCTGACATGGGGCTTTTGGCAGATTGCAGCGGATCTCTCTCGACAAGCAGCCGATCACAACAGGGACATAAGTCTGAGGTTTGCGCTCTGAAATGGATTCATATGGGTCTTCACTCAACCGCAGCCAATCGCTGGCGAGCGGCCTGGAGAAGACTTCACCAACGTGGAAGCCATCCCACTCACGGAGCAGCAGCACTCTGTCATCTCGCCACTCCAGACAGGTGAGGCTTTGTATCAGTTAAGATTTACAGATCATATGTCAGCACTGCAGGTCGCCAGAATTAAATTGTTGTAGAAGCAGTGAACAGGGTCTTATTTCCTTTGAGGGCACACCGTCACCTGAAAGAAACATAGATTAACAACTGACTTTTGTTGTAGTTGTATGTGTTCTGTTTTTATTCTGGATTATTGTTTTACATAACACCACTGAGATTAGTGAGCCAGATACTTGGGCTACTTATGTGAAAGGCAGTAAAGACGCAACACAAAAATCAATACCTACCGGTCAGTTTTTTTGTGATGTTGATTTTATAATTGTGTCTTGCTCACAAGTAATTAAAACCATTCAGAATTCACCAAATTTGATAGATTACTAATAACGGTAAGTAGATACATTTTTAAAAAGTCCACCTTGTTCTAAGCTTTTAAGACAAATTTAGCTCACTTAAACACAAATTAAACAACCATACCAATTTCATGAAAAACTGACAGTGTTAAGTCATTGTAATACTCATAATAGAGAAATAATTGGGACTCATTTATACCCGAAATCAAATATCGCACATACAATCTGTTGTGTTTGCTGTAGTGCTTTTGTAAGAGGTCAATACAAAGAAGAAAACAAATGTGTTGAGCCAAGTAAACCTTAAAAGTGTTTTTCCCATTCATTGCTGTCCATAGATTATCAAAGATTGGGAAGTGATTGATGACCAACAGGTAGAAATGCAAACAGGAGGTGAGAATCCTCATGACATGACCACCCCGGGGATCTGTGAAGGATATCTTCTCAAGAGGAGGAAGTGGCCACTTAAAGGTTGGCACAAGGTGAGATATCCATCCACTCTGTCATCTTGTATGCAGAGATTTTGATTATATAAATAAAGAGTTGATGTTTGATCTCTTTTTCAGCGATACTTTGTCTTGGAAGCAGGGATCTTGCGTTACTCAAAAAATCAACAAGATGTAAGGGAACATTACATTTTAAAACATAAAATAGTATCACCTACTGCATCTGGAAACACTTAGACAACTTTTTTCTCACTAAAGGTCTCCAGGGGAAGAGTCCAGGGCTCCCTGGATCTTAGCCTTGCAGTGATGTCGATAAACAAGAAATCAAATCGGATTGACTTGGATGCAGGGGACATTCTCTATCATATGAAGGTAAGCGTAGTTATTAAATGCTACTGCTATGTTTCAAACAAATAAATAGTGCGCCTTCAGATTAAAAATTATTTTCTTGTCTCTCCAAGGCAAAGAGCCATGAACTCTTCTACATTTGGGTAACAAAGCTACAAGCCCACCGCTTGTACAAGAAGAATGAGGCAGCTCACATTAACAGCGGCTTCCTCCAGATGTCCCATGGTGCTGCGGCTGGACAACCTCAGACAAATGGAGATTTGGTGACTATCAAACAAATAATAATAAAGTCAAAGCTAACAACAATCTTTACAACTCAAGTGGGACTCAAAGTGAGTCTTAAATGTCCTCTTCCCTGTGTATTCACGTTAGCAGAGCTCTGCAGGCCTGGCAGATTCAGCTGGAGCATCAGGAGTGCTGCCCTCAGCTAATACCGCTGTGAATAGCAAAGTGTCTGCCTGGCTGCAGCAAAGTCATGGCCAAGACACTTGTGTTCAAGGTATTTGCCATATTCCCAAGTGCAAAGACACAACATTCAATGAAAGAGTCTCATGAAAGGTCTGGATAATCTTTAGGTTCGTTTAAAAAGAGACCTCTCACTCCTTAGCTCTGCTTGAGGCTAGTGGCTTGAGGCTACATTAGTTGCTACTAGCATAACACACCCGATTAGCGATTTCAGTTAAGTTGAATTGTTTGAAATGTAAGCAACAGGAATGAACTAGAAGAATTCATGGTATAAAACCGATGATGGCTCTGTTTGAAACAGAAGACAGTTGCCTCGCTGCCTCATTGCCATAACAGGAAAGGCACAACTTTTGAGGGAAGGCATCTTCTAAGAACATTGGTTTTTAACAGGCTTTTATGGCAACACTTACAGTAATTTGTGACGTCAGCACGCTGTCTTGCTTCTCTTCTGGCTGTCAGTCACTAGCCTTAGCTTCATCTAGCTAGCTATTGAGAAGGCAAATGGCTAACAGACGCCTCAGAAATTATACCAAACAAACCTGGCTGGTTACAGTCACAGACCAATTAAATAGTCCAGTGTTTAGTTTTTGCTAACTTTTAAAAAAATCTAAGTGAAAAAAGTACTAAAAACCTTTTAAAGCATACCTTTATTGACAAATTCGTGTTGGTCCGCCATCTTGCCAAGGCCCTGTGAGCTGCCGCAGGCGTACAGATTTATAGGTAATAGGCAGCACTGAGTCAGTATCGTCAAAACTGACAATTACAGGGGCAGTTTGAAGGCATCTTATAAGACAGGAAAATATGATGGGATCCATTTCAAACAGCACTTGATGCCTCGGTGTCCTGTTAGACACTTTCTGAGACACCCGTTTCAAACACAGCCGATATCTCTGGTTCTACATCAGTTTTAATTGTTTAATCATTCTCACCATCTAAAATCTCAGTACTTATCTAAATGATTAATTAGTCAGAGAAACTCAATAAAAGCAAATACCTCTTATGTTTTCTCCCAGAGCTGAACCGCTGCCATTTGGACCTTTCTGAGCTAAACGGCTTAATCCAGAGGCTCCAGACGTTGGAGGCTGGCCAATCTTTCACTAATGGAGACTTAAAGCGCATCATCAGCATACAGGTTGACTTGCTGTTCAGTTTGTGACAACTAATTGTACCAGTATAACCAGTTCCTCCATTCTAGGATGCATCACATGAAAATAAAATTATTATTCGTGGTTTTATTCTTTTTTAAATACAGAATCTCTCACTTGAGAAACCGAAAAAGCAGAGGTCAGGGAAGATGTGGGGCCACTCTCGCACACTGTCTAGAGTGGAGGCCCTAGGAATGGTAAGAATGGTAGTTTACTCTGTCTGTTAGTATTTAGACCAAATTCATATGGATATTTAATTGGAGACCATGACACATTCATTGTGCCATGTTGTTTTAAGACATGCTCTTGGCGCAATACCTTTCTGTACATGGCAGCAGTAGAGTGGAATAAACCTTTCGTCCTGTCTTTTAACATGTATGTGGGAAATGGTTATTTGACCAAAATGAGAGAATAACTTAGAAATGTATGTGGGTGTATATATATGTAGGTGAGTGTGATAGTATGTGTGTAGGGGGGCCTGGTGAGGTGGCAGCTGGGTGTATGTGTATATTTTTATGGATGTAATACGTAGAAATGTGTGCAGGAATGTACGTACGTAATATTTACAACAACACTCTTACTATACATACGTACGTACGTACGTACGTACGAGTGTTGTATACATATAATCTATATATGTGTATTTTCTTTTGCCTTGCTTTTCAGTTTCATATGGAAGGATATTTGTTTTTAATGTAGCCTATATAATCGGACAGGTATCTTCATCTGTGACTTGTATTGCTGTTGTCGTCTTTCAGGAAAGAGGACCACATTGGAAATAAGTTATACATTACCTTTATTGCGTTATCCTCGACATTTTCAATTTGTCTCACCTGCTATATAAATATTTTGATATGTAGATAAGTATATCTATTATAAAAATACTAATTAGTTGATTGAAATCATAAATTATGTCTTATTACTGGTCATTTTTAGAACATATTGGGTTTAAATATTTGACATCCCAACCCTACAGTAACATTTTGGGGCCTTTCTCTAATCCAAAGCCTATTCGTGGGATTACTAAATCGGTGAGTTGGCAATGGTCAGAAAATTGGACAATTTGATTCATAAAAAAATATTCAATCTCCTCTTTTTACACACTGTAGCAGACTGCCATCCTGAAATAAAAAAATAAAAAAAATGACATGAAAGAAACTGTTCTTTTCAGGTTAAAATGGTAAATGTGCTTTCTTTTAACTGCACTGAATAAAGTCTTTCTATGTGCTGTGTTCGTATTAGATGACCTACCTCTTAAGCACTGTTTTATTCATTGTCAACACATTTATGTACCAGAGTGTTTTACCATAGAACAGCAATGACATGATTTTGATCTATAGAATTTTTTTAATTGTAGAGTGAGTAAATTAAGAGATAAATTAAGTAAACCTGCATTTAGTTTTGATGAAAGTAGTTTTAAATCCTGCTCTTTAGAAACCAGAGTACTGTTTGTCTGTCCTGACAGCTAGTCAGTGTACAGCAGCTCTGAAGGTTTTCTTTCTTACCAAACAAACAGGGCCTGTGAAATGGCAAGTGAATATAGTTTAGTAGCTGGTAGGACAGAAAACCTACAGGGCTGTGGTATTAGAGGTCCAGGTTTTAGCCATTAAAAGGTAGTCAATAAATAAGTCCCTGATTAGTTGACTACTGTGATGTAGGTCAGACCTCTAGCTGTGCCTTTACAGTACCTTCCTGTCAGCATTGACTTGTCATAGCAGGAAAAGCACAGGTGTAACTTATAACATGATGTCTATACTCTATTTTGGTTGATGAAATTTAATTGATTTCAACAGGTTAACCCCCTGGCATTTTTTTAAGAGTACAATTAAATTACACCTGTGTTTGACAAATCATATTTTTAATGTGAAATTGAAGAGGTACATCTGTCCTTTTCCTGTCAATACAAAATATATTATGCTTTGTATTAAGGGAAGTCTTTAACATTTTGGGAAGTATGCTTATTCCCTTTATTATCGAGAGTTAAATGTGAAGTCTAATACCAATATCATGTCTTTACAGAACATATGAAGCTATCATATACCAACATAGGGAAACAGCTAGCCTGGCTCTGTCCAAACTAATCCACCTACCAGCACCTCTAAAGCATATTACCATTGTCTCAGTGAGCATGTTAGCATGCTAATGTTAGCAATTAGCTCAGAGAAACACTGTAAATAAGCCTCACAGAGCTGCTACCTTGGCTGTAGACTCTTAGTCTACCCCTGTTTTCAGACCTTATGCTAAGCTAAGCTAACTGGTTGCTGGCTTTAGTGTCATATTTACTATACAGACATGAGAGTGGTATCAATCTTCTCATCTGACACGCAAATAACTTGCATATATTCCTTTAACAACTATTCTTCTATGGTCCATGTGCATCTGTGCAGGATAACACCCACAATGACAGATTACAAGGGAATTGCTAAATTAACCAATGAAGCAACCATCTTCCATCTTCCTCTGTTCACCTATAGCTATCCTCCAGTCACCTGACCAGCTCATCTCACCTCGGTGCATCAGTCCCCTCAATCCCTGACTATGTCTACTCCCAGCTGTCCCCTCCCACTGTCACTCTGACGCCCGAGGGCAAGAAAATCCAGCAGGACATCTGCGCCGTTTCGCTACGAGGTCAGAAAAACAGATACATGCATTTACGCACAGGTAGACAGGGATAGAACGTACTATTGTAGATAGATGAGCAAAATCCAAAACTGGGGTGAAATACACACAGACAAGATCACAGAGAGTACATAGAGATTATGCAAGAGGGAAAATGTTATATAAACTTCCAGATTAAAATAAATCTGAAATTAATATGCGCCCCTGAAACTTCCCTGTCTTATTCCTTTTCAGTGCTTGCCTCTCTGAAGACAGTGCATGAAACTCTGTCCCAGGAGAGGCAGAAGCTGCAGGAAGTCTGGGAAACTAACAACATCCACCAGTCTAACACATTAGCTGAGGTAAGATTCATGCTGCACCTGCCATCTGGATTCTCTGGCACATATTCCTTTATGTCTTTTGATGTCTGGTTTTCTTTGTTCCTCCCTCTTTCTTTTTCTCCGTCGTTAGCCGGCAGCAGTGAGGCAAACGTCCCGAGGGCCTCCTTCAGTAGCAGATTCGGCTGCGGAGTATTTTGACGCCAGCGATGACATCCTTTGTGGTAGTTCCTCTGAGGTGTCTGATGAATCAGGACTTAGTGATGGAAGCACCACCAACTCTGAGCCAGAGGAAGGGCATGGTGGGTACCAGGGCTGCCAACTTTTTCAATTTAGTTTGTAGTGAAATTCGGTATCGTTGGAGTCGGTGCATTTTATGAGTAGGCCTCCTGTGACATTACCCACCGCAGGGGTCGGGGTCATCACTCCTCAATACAAATGAATTTGTTTAAAAACTTCTACAGCCAAATTAACACTTTTATATTTTTTTGTATAGATGAAAACCCCGGTCAATAATCACGGTCAATGATGAATAAGGATGTTTAGGATGATCAGCGTACTTGCCAACGTCCAGACATTCTTGCCTAAATCGAGAGACCAAACCTAACCAGGGTATCTGTGGATCTTCCCCCAGAAAATTGTTAATTTCAGAGACTAGTTTCTTGCATTCTATTGAATTTATGGAGTAATTGTGTTGCCGAAATGTTGAGTCGGGAGGACAGGGGGAAGGGGGCATTCATTTCTGAGGAGAATCTGGAGGGTTAAAAATTGTATATAAGTATAATGATTGAATTTTTTCCACATTATATTGTCAGAATTCAATTATTATCACAATATCAACTTTAATATATATACAAAGAAGCCACACACTGTCTAGTTTCATCAAAATCACTGTAACTTAATGTGTTCACTTTTGTAACCCTAACAATATGTCCAGTGTTTAGTACTCTTTACTATGAGTACAACATGATTATATCTTCTCATTATCACTCAAAATACGTCTTTTTTACTCCCTTTTAAAAAAATCTAAAAAAAAAAAAATTGTATAGCCATCATCTCATTGTCTTAAATATAATGGCTTGTATAGGAACATAATCTTACCTCTTCTTACCTTGTTTCAATACTTAACTTTTACATTTTAAGATGGTAAAAGATCTATCAATTCATCAAAATTGCTGTTGTTGGCAACGCTTCATTTTAGATATTTTCTATCACAAAACTCTACCAAGTAACATACGAGTCTAGTCACAAACTGTATGCGACTCACAGCGCGAGTCGGTCCACTTGATTACTATCCCGGCATACGCTGGTGTTGCATCAGCAGGTATAAAAAATGTTTCCCTGCGTGAGAAAATGGACGTGTTGGTGTGTGAATTGTATAAATTGCGTGAGTCTCATGGTTAATGCGTGACAGTTGGCAGCCTTGGTTGGTACATATACATCAAGTAGGCTATGTTATTTTAATTACTTTCAGCTACTCTGACTATAGTTGCATCAGTTCACAAACAGAAAACAAACTTAGTGAGGACAAAAATAATTATTTATATGATCATGGACTCACTGTGTTTTTTCTTGAAAACTTTAAACTAAAGACCCTTTAAAGAAACTTTTTATGTGTCTATTAAGACCATTCCCAATATGTTACTGTTTTTTAGCCATACTAGTGGCGTGGCTGCAGGAATGGCATGTCGGTCCACTTCTGAAATATCTCGCTAAAGTTGAATATATTGTCATGAAATGTGGTTCAGACATTCATGTTCCTTATGGGATGAATTATAATACTTTGGTGATGCCTTAATTTCTCCTGTAGCTCTAACACTAGGTCAAAAATTTGATTTGCCCAATACTTTGGTTTAAATGAACAGCTGCAAAACTAATGGCAATACCATCAGCTATACTTCTTTTAGTGCTAAATAGCAATATATTAGCATTGTCACAGTGAGCCAGTTTGCATGACGATGTTAGCATTTAGCTTAAAACAATGCTGTTCTTAAGTACAGCCTCACATAGCTGCTAGCATGGCTGTAGACAATTGTTCTTGTTATTTTCTGAATAGCTCTTGAAAATTATTTCCATTCTTGATTACCAGTATGATTAATATAATTTTCTTTCACCAACATTACAGCATCAGCCACACGGAAGTACCGTGCTAGCATTTCCAGGACTCCTAATAGTGTTGTTCCCAAGAGCACTGGCCGGCGTACAACACTGCCGGCTACCTGTCCTGACAACAGCCATGTGGGCCTCATGGCTATCCTCTACAATAACATAGGCAAGGACCTGGACTAACTCACACCACTCTGCAATTACATGGAAATGATTTTTGACACTGTTATTTGAGTGCTATGTGCTGTTTTTACTCAGGGAAAGACTTGGCTCGAGTGTCCATGCCTGCTGCTCTCAATGAGCCTGTTAACCTGCTGCAGAGACTGTGTGAAGAGCTGGAGTACAGTGAGCTGCTGGATACTGCCAGCAACACATCGGACCCCTACCAGAGGATGGTAACACTATTCAGACATATGTTTGTGTAAGACAGATGGGAAACTAGGGGTGGGCAAGCTGACGGTTTTAGATCGAGATCATTATCTACGGCATCCATGATCTACTTTTTCTCTGCAGCAATCTACTGTTATCTTTAATTTTGAACACAGTTATTCAGCAACAGGCAGGTTACATGTGCAACAAAGTGACGCTGTTTTTATTTTATTTATATTTTTTACTAAACAAGGAGGGATATGTAACAAACAAGGACAATTTCTCTTTCCCACCCAGATCCTTCTGATTGCCTCTAGACTGAGTTAAAACAACAGACTCAGAAGACAAAATAAGATTATAAGAAGTAAGAATAGACACCTGAGCATGAGAGATAAGTGCATGTAAATGAAGGGAAGGGAAATGTGTGAAAGTACTAAAACTGCATTGAAAAATAAATAAAAACAGCAACAGTCCCTTGTGTGCACCAATCTTTAAACCATGAACTAAAGTTAAAACTATGTGACCCATATTATTTGCAGAAAGTGAGCTTTTTGTATTTTATCTCTTTGCCAGGTATACATTGCTGCCTTCGCCATCTCTGGTTACTCCACTGCAACGTTCAGAAACCGCTACAAGCCCTTCAACCCGCTGCTGGGGGAGACATACGAGTGTATCAGGGAGGACCGGGGCTTCCGCTTCATCAGTGAGCAGGTATCTCAGGAAGAATAACTTCACAGACAGAATATTTATTACTATTATGATTTATTACATTTATTAATATCTTATTCGGGAGCAGCTTGTTTGTCTCACATCCACGAAAGCCTTTTAGAGTTCTGACTAGCCATCCAAGAAGTGTTAAAATCAGGGGGCAACCGGACTTGGTTGAAGATACTTGAGGACGTTTTGCTCTCTCATCCAAGATGAGATGATGGATGGATGGAAGTCTGAACGACCGTTGTTGACTGTCACATGAGCCCAAATGTGAGCTTTTGTTCAATCTCTTGGGAAGGGATCAAAGGACGACATTGTAAGTGGGGGATAAGTGGTGTCTCAGTCCTCCTCCCTTGTTGAGAGATGGTTTCTCTACTATGGTGTAAATGGCTTCTTTTACTCCTCTTTCAAACCATCTTGTGGCTGTTTTCACAAAGGTCCTTCTCCTGGGCTTTGGCAGTTGTTGGTATGTTATCAGCTAGGTGGTAGAGGGTTCTGGTAACTCCTAGTTTATGCTCCAGTGGGTGGTGAGAGTCAAAGAGTAGGTATTGTTTTGTGTGGGTGGCTTTTCCTGTATTCTTCAATGTGTACGGCACACTCCAAGAAGGCCAAACTGTTGCTGTTGCTGACATCTTCTCATGTGAACTTGATGTTTCAGTCCACCGAGTTGATGTGTTCTTGCCCCTCCTGGGTTTTCAGTTTTGACCCATGTGTTGTCCACAAATCTGTATCAGTGGCTCGGTGCTGTTCCTCTGAGGGAGTCTCAGGGCTCTGCTTTCTACTTCTTTCTACTTCTTCCACGTCTTGAAGTATCTTCAAGTCCAGTTGCCCCTTGATTTCAACACTCCTTTGACAGCTATGACCTGGATGACTGACTCTTCACACACATCTGACTAGCTACAGCGGACAAAAAATTATTAAACTGACCTTTTAACTTATGGAAAAGACTAAGGGGAATTACAATTTAGACCCCATAATCCCCTCTCTGTAAATTAAGATGAATCACCCATTGGAGTAATTGAGCGTCAACACTGAGTGATTAATAGCTTTAATAAAATCGCAGTAACGAATCATGTTATCAAAAATTAAAATTAAAGTGATTAAGCAATTAAGTGAAAACTAATTAATTCCTCAACAAAGCAATTCATTTCTTCAACAGTAGCTTATCAATGTAAGTCTGGTAGGCAAAAAGATATTTGTGACCTGTTATACAGTTATAATTGTGTGTTTCTTTGATGTTTTACTGCAGAGGTGTGATAGATTATTCATGATGTAGAATACATTTTAAAGCTTATGAAACTCAAACAACAGATACTGGAAGAATTTTGAGTAAATGAGACAGAGGATCTGAAAGCTGAGGTTCTTCTGATGAGCCTGGTTGTATGTGGTCAGATTTTTTGTCTTGTTTTTGAGTCAACACTCATCTCTATACTTAACCAGGTCTGCCACCATCCCCCCATCTCTGCCTGCCATGCACAGTCAGAGAACTTCTCCTTTTGGCAGGGTGAGACTCTTCTTTTATCAAGCCACGTTCTTGATTATTTTTGTGTGTGTATCTCAGTTAGTGGTGTGAATCACATGTATTTTTAAAACTTTGATGCATATTCTCAACAATATTCATATTCCTGAACAGACCAGCGATGGAAGAATAAATTCTGGGGGAAATCACTGGAGATTCTGCCAACAGGAATGGTGAATGTCACTCTTCCAAGGTAAACAATCCACACCTGGTTATCTGTATTTAGCTAGTCATGCCTCTGTTAGACAAGGCGTGCCTAATTAATGTTAATGAAAATATTCCATTAGAATTCAGTTGGGACCAGTGAGATATGAAAAACTTTATATTAATATCACCATTTTAAAATGACACGTCAGTCTCAGAAACAACAGACAAGACAAACTTTAAAACATCTGACCACATTTTGCCCACAGTGCTTGCCAGAGCCACAGCATTTGACCGTGTGGGCTATACGTAATGATATGATGCAATATAAAGGTGTTTTCATGTTTATATTGCACTGCACAGAAGATTTTCAACAGTGTACAGAGAAACAGAAAACATATAGTATGTGCCTTAACCATTAGGCTACCGGGTGCCCAACTGATGAATATTTTTGTCATCCGTTGATTACTTTTTCTGCTGATAGATTAATCTTTTTGTCCAAAAAGTGCCAGAATAATATGAATGGTGTTCATCTTAATTTCCCAACATCCAAGCTGACATCTTCAAATTGCTTTTCATGTATAACTAACAGTCCAAACCCCAAAGGCATTAAGTTTACAGTGAAATAAAGCAGAGAAACCCAGAAAACATTCACACTTGAGAAACTCAAATCACAGAATGGCATCTGTGCTTAATAAATTGCTGATTATTATTATTTTTTTGTCCAGATATGGAGACCACTACGAATGGAACAAAGTAGTGACCTGCATCCATAACGTCTTCAGTCAGCAGCGCTACCTGGAGCATTACGGAGAGGTCACCATCCGCAACCTCAAAAGCAACGTCTGCACCTGCAAGATAACCTTCGTCAAGGTGACTGCACCACTC
Source organism: Micropterus dolomieu (assembly GCF_021292245.1). Lineage (NCBI taxonomy): Eukaryota > Metazoa > Chordata > Actinopteri > Centrarchiformes > Centrarchidae > Micropterus > Micropterus dolomieu. Next base: position 23,018,744 of record NC_060163.1, on the reverse strand, counting down.
AGCCCCTTTCTCTTTTACTGTTTGTGGCAAGTGACTTGGCCGTGTTTGGTTACACAGTTTCTCTTAGAGTTTTGACTGACAAGTGTTTGTTTTGTTATAGTCTCGTTATTGGGGTTCAGATACAAATAAGAATGAGGTGCAGGGCATGGTGCTGGACCAAAGTGGGAGTGTCATTCACCGGTTTGGAGGTCTTTGGCATGAAGGCATCTTCTGTGACACTCTGCCCACTCCGAAATGTGTCTGGAAGCCAAGTGAGTCCCATCGTCGTCACAAACGAGACATGTTTACGAACGCGTTTGTTATAGAGTTTGTCCTTGAGGTGTTTCATGTGTTGATGTAATTAGGCTGATTGCCAAGATACTGCTTTAGAGGTTGAGAGTCTAAATGGAAGTGAAGTGAAATGACAAAGCACTCCCTGTGGCTAAAACAGATAATCAGCATAAATCCTAATGTCACGTTTGTGCAGCAGCTCACCTGAGAGGCTTCTGTCACCCCACAGATCCCCAGCCAAAGGATTACCTGCTGTACTATGGCTTGTCCTCCTTCGCCATAGAGCTGAATGAACTCACCCCGGACCTGAAGCCTCTCCTGCCTCCTACAGATAGCCGCCTACGCCCAGACCAAAGGTGAGCCAAGAAAATCTTCATAGTTTGGAAAATGTTTTACAAGGCACTGAAAATTAATAGTAGTAGTGTAAGGCTGATATCACTTTTTCAGTCATTAAAGAGTAACCTAACTCTCAAAAAAATGCATTTGAACCCTGACACACTGAGTAAACAGACACAATTTAGCTGTTTTCTGAAATTTTAATGCCTAGATATAACATCTGACGATCATTTAGCATTCATTGATTGCCTGTGTTTCCCTTGTGCAACCCGAATTGTCTTTTTTACCAGCAAAAATTAGAAGCCGTAACAATAACTTCCATTTGCTAGCTTAACACGTATAAAACTGTAACTACAGTACTATCTTACAAGTAAGAGAGTTAGTATTTATCTCAGATTTCTTTAGTGAATTTCTGCAGGAAAATAACTTCTGTTGCAATGATCACTGTAAACTATTTGCTGTTTTCACAGGATGTTGGAGGAGGGACACGTGGATGAATCAGACAGGAAGAAAGATGATATAGAGGAAATTCAGAGGGAGCGGAGAAAAGAGCTCGCCAAGAGGGGCGAAGAACATGTTCCACGTTTTTTCAAGCAAGTTCATTTCTATTATCATCCTGCTTATGGAAGGACAGTAACAAACTATTATGTCCTGTATCATCTGTTTCTCAAATGTATAAGCTCATTTACTTGAATAATTAAGAATTTAGACCATGAAATAGTCTTGCTTTATTGTCTGTTTTATTAATACTGAATTTTAAACGTTAGTGTTTGGGTGCATGAATGTCTCTATATATTTTAAGTACTCGGTCAGGTTATTTATCTGAGCCTGGATTATTTATTTTGCTCTCTGAGTTCTGAAAACCTTGTAACTCCATAATTATCCATTTTTGACTGTAGCTGTGCGATTGCAGACAGATTTTTATTAACCCAAGACCATGGTTACATGTTACAAAGTTCAAGAAAAACATACAATTAGGGCTGCAATTTATGCTTATGTTTATTCACTTTAAAAAGCTTGACAATATGACTTCATGTCTTGTTTTGTCCAACCAACAGTCCAAAACCCAGCAATAAATGAATAAAATGAAAAAATAAAATGAATTTACGATGATATAAGAGCAAGAAAAGCAGCTAATTCTCACAACTGAGTCATTGTCATTTTTGCTTGAAATATTACTGAAACAAATCAATAAATTGTACTTTGGCAGTGCGTTTTTATATTACTCTGTATGCTTACTTTTATTTTTTTACAGAAAAATGTTAACGCATTTTGGATTTATTGTGATATAGCTAAAAAATACAAGGATGTTACTTCTTTCCTCCAAATTTTTTATATTCTGGAGAGACCAAGGAATAGCTGACAAATGTTCTCAGGTTTTTTCACCATGTTCATTTGCAAATACATTAAAGCTCGTAAATGATCATTTTCTTCTTCTTTGTTTCCTTCTTCAGGAAAGCCAAAGATTCCTGTGGGCGGGACGTGTGGGTGACAAACGAGACTTACTGGAAGCTCAGAGAAAATCCAGGTTTTGCTAATTCTGATAACATAACTCTGTGGTGATGAGACGACAGTGACAAGCGACGTCAGATAATAACACATGAGAGGGAGACTGTAACATCTGAGTGGTGGATATTCGAACAGCATATATGAACCGCTCTGAGAAACATGCAGAGAGGGGACAGTGCTGCTGATCTTCTGTTGGCCCATGACTGGCTCATGGGAAGCAGACACCTGTCACGTTACTCAGCATCCAGTACAGGTGAAAAAAACATTGAGAGAACTTTCTCAGTAAGATACATTTTTTAATGCATTTTATGTATTTTAGATTACTTCAGTCAACTCATGTGTTTGTTTTTGAGAATTTCACAGTTTTCTGACCAACAGACTGAACGTGTGACGCACTCTCGACACATCTTGAAATTCACAAATGACTTGAAATGAAAATGAAAACTCTTTGAAAGTTGTCAAAATTTTATTTTTCTGTCAGGTTAGGAAGAAGCCTACTATATTGACATATTAAGTGTTAACATTCAATCAACTCATGTCCTCCTCTCAACCAGTTTACTGTGTTTTATAATGAGTACAACTGTTTAATATACTGAAGTCAATGCTACAGTCAGGGCTGGATTACCAACAGCCTCGGACCCACAATGGGGCCAGCTGGTTTGTGGTAACTTGATTTATTGCAAATTTGTTTGGGGATATGCACCACTAAAGCACAATAAAGATAGGAACCTTAAACCGGCTTTAATTAATATTTTAACAATAAGAATGTGATGATGTCCAGTGCTCCCCTATCGCTTTCTAGCGGGTTTCAGCACATTGTTTATCTGTGCAGTGACCATAGTGGAGCATTTAGCAGCTGAAAAGCCAGATATTTCCCTCAGGAGTTGTTGGAGACCAAAAACTGAGCTTGAAGAGAATGGATGTTGTGGCCAGAAACAAGACTGCAAATGAAGGCTAATAAAAGCTGCAATGATTAGTCATTTTACAGTAAATTTATTGGCAGCTGTTTTGATAAATAATTCTGTTGTACAGGAACCCTGGTTCAAACTGTGCATCGTGCATATGCCAAAATAAATTTGTCATTTACAGCATCTACCTAGTTTTCTAAAGGTGCACCAATACTAATGTATGAAGTACTCTGACTTTGTGTTGCTTTCACATTATTAAGAGAGATGAGTATGAAGGCTATGATGCTGAAGATGATCATCATCACCTGTTTTATTGATAAGATTTATGACAGTATCTGTCTAAATACTTTGGTCATTGCTAACATAGATCATATGGTGGTACGTCTACCAGTATTCAGTATAAGAGAGGAGAGACAATACTATACTGTATTTTTATTTCATTAATAGTGAAAATAATATCCAGCTGGTTGGAAACATGTACATACTGTATTTATACAGTACATTAAACTGTCAACACCAGATTTGTGTTTTTATTTTTCAGTATTATTAATACTTTTATTAATTATAACTGCAGTCGACTGCAGATTAATGTTTGTAGGATACGGATGGTAAGTATCAAATCATTATTACAATATTTAAATCTAAATAAATTATGGCACAAATGGATTCTCACATAATTTTTCAGTATATTGAATATGTAGCATTTTGTGCTTTCAGATCAACACATCAAAACAGACAGATTTGTCATGTGTAAGCTTTAATTTCAGGAATAAAAAAACAACATACAATACACAATTATGCCATCTTTAATAAATAACAGTTTTCCCCTTCAGAAATTGTCATCTCTTATTTGTTTATGCATCGCAATTTATAAGCTCTTAATGAAAGAGTCAACGGAGTTATTATTGCTCCTTTGACACAAACAGTGCACGTGGATCACACACAAGAAATAACATGCTTGTTGCTTGACCTTGCGCAGTCTGTCTCCCTTATTCATGCCTCAATGTCTATATCATACAGTAAAATCTCTGGAAATACAGTTCCCGCACACAGTCTTATTCTCTTACTAAGGGAAATGTGTGTTTAAGGGAAACACAGACTCATGGGAAATGGAGGTATTAGAGGTTAAACATCAGGCATTGGCTTGTAATAGCTGAGATATCCAGCAGGGGTCCTCCCTGAGGTGTCTGAAAGCATTTTCTGCTGCTGTTTGACGTGAGATCTTGCACTCCTGTAGGTGCAGGATCACTGAGTGAACCACATAACAAACCACCACGTAAAATAAATAACTGACACCGTCCACAGGCCAGTGATCACATGAGACTTTGCTCTCATTGTTTTTGCAATGCCCTCATTAATTCTAAACTAATTTACTTTCCTTTAATTGCACTTGAAACAAGAATTGTCCATTTTACACCTTCTTTAAGGTACATTAAAAATCATCACCTTTTTCTCTGACAGATGTCAACATAAACATTAAATAGCACATCTTTTGGAAATGTTACACAAGCAACATACATGTTTTTTCATCAGTTGATCATACAATATATATCCGTTCTGTTTTCAGCATAATATTAACACTTCATTAACATTTTACTTTGACATTTAAATGTTCAAGTAAAGGAGTGAACTGTCAAATAGTTTGTCCTTTTTGCATTTACATCATTATTAAGACCATTTTGCCAAGTGATGCACATCTATATGCATCATGATTGTCTTTAAATTCCAGTGTAAATCCCAGTCTTTATCCAATGCTTGTATAAAATCAGCTCAGAAAAGAGCTTAAATTTTGTCTTGACATGTGAAACCTTAGTAAGGCAAACATGGCCGTAGCCCTGGCTCTGTCCAAAGCTAACAAAACCCGCCTACCAGCACCTCTAAGCTCACACGTTAACACTCTTGCTTGTTTAAAAAGTACAAAAATGACAATTTGTGCTTTGATGAAGGGCTACATGCAGGGGTATTTTTTTAACGAGCTAGGTTAGCTGTTTCCCCCTGCTTCAAGTCTTTATGCTAAGCTAATGATCTCCTGGCTGAAGAGTGGCATCAATCTCATCTAAATGTCAAACTATATTCTTAGGTTGACTCTGAATGTCAATCTTTTGTTGTCTGGCTGTTCTCACTATAGTAGATAGATCTTTAAAATGAGAGCATAGTAAATATACAATAGTATATACAGTATAGATCGCTGTTACTGTTTTCATCAGCTAATTTTGGGTATTTGTGCAGATTTATATTTAAATTCAGACATAAAAAAGTAAGTAATGGAAGTGGGAGTAATTTCATCTCTTCCTCAGAAAAGACTTCAGTAACCTTGCACTGCACCGAGTAAGTGCCTGTCTGTCGCCCCCAGTGTTGTCTGAGGCCATTAGCACACCTGGTGAGGAATGAGGAGCAGATCTCTGATCAGCGCCGACTGCAGCCTCACTCTTTGTTTCTGTCACCAGGCTCGGAGCCGGGCCTCTGTCAACCAGTGTCACAACATGATAGGCCCGAAGACTAGGGGGGAAATTCTGTGTCTGTCTGGTCACTTTGTGCTTCCTGTTCCTATCGTGACAGTGCCTCGTCTATTTACCTACAGGTGCATGTTGCCATTCTGATTGACCCACTTTTTATATGTCTGTAGCTGCACGTCTGCAGCACTGTTGCTCTGCTCCTACTGTATGGGAAGAAACCTCCAGGCAGCACCACAGCAGAAGGGCTCCAGGATTAGTGATTCTCAAACATACTTTCTGTAATTTAAACAACCAAATTTAACTTGACTCGTTGATTGGAGTCTAATCTCAATACTGCACTGTGGTCAACATTTTGTCCATGTAAAGTGTGTACGTGTGTGTATGTTTTAAGCTGTCACACTTCCCTCTGCCAATTTTCCAGTTACGTCGGAATTGATTGCTTTATCTGTGTGTAGTGACAGGAGCGTTTTCACATCGACTGATTGTAGCAGGGGGCTGGGCCTTTGTTAAAATGAGGCCTGTTATCAAAGCAAGCAGCATCCAGCTGTCCTTGTTCACGCCTGGTGCTAATATGTAAGTGTTTTAAATCAGCTATACGTGTTTTTAAATGACCTGAACGCTTATGTTACAGAAGAGTTTGAGCTACACCTTAAAATGGGTTTTTGTGACAAATTAGTTTGACCACTGAATGTCTTTAACACAGCAAGGTTTTCTCACCAGTTCACATTATTTGCTCTACATCCACCTCTACTCCAGGAGCATTATTCTTCATCCATTAGTACTGCTGCATCCCTCCTTTGTCACATCTAGCAGTTTACAGACCTGATTCAGACCCAGAATTAGAAAAGTTAGATACTGAATATTACTACTTTTTGTGACATCCCAGTGGGTGGCAGTTCAAAACAGCTTGTTCAAAAGATTTGTGTCAAAAGGTTTGTGAAGTAAGTACTACCATCATGCTTTAATGCTGCCAGCATGCTTCATCATAACTGCTTCTTGGGTGGTTGAAAAATTTCAGAACCCCCCCTACACCTTTACAACGTAAGTTACATCTGGCATACACACCCACTTCATGCTGTGATTGGCCAGCTGTGTGGAGGTGAGAAGGGAGCCAATTTGAATTTCTCACCAATAGCCATTTTTAAACAAAGAAAGATTTTGCATACCAGTATTTTGGGAGGACAGAATTGTCCCTATTAATATTTGAGCAAACTCATTCACTGCGTTGACCACTTTGCTCATTGAAAAGCTGTCGCATGCCATTGCAAATATTTGGTTTCAGATCACAGTAGTGCCGTTGTCATGATGTGTCCGAAAAGGCTTTCAGGGCTTGTGTTCATAATGCTTTTCTGCTACCGCTATATAGACACACACCCTTTTGTTGTTGTTATTTAGCCTTTTTGAGCCTCGGTTAAATCAATTAATTTTATTTAAGAAAAAAAAAAAAACAACTGCCTCCTTGCAATTTTCAACAGCCTCCCTCAGCCACTTCATGCTGGTGGTTTCTGATTTACTTTACATTAACACACACACACACACACACACACACATAAACAAACAGGTTGTCCTAGCTGAACAGAGCAAGTGTACTTCAGAGCATGTGCTTGCTAAGCTCTCTTAACCTCCTGACATTGGTTTGCTCAGACACAAAGACCCGCAACTCTCCTCCGTTGCCACTTGTGGGAGCTACTCTAAAAATATATTGGGGAGGAGAGTGTGTGAAATGTAATTTCTGTTTAGAATCATCAGGGGAAATGAACGTGACCATATTGTGAGAGTATGTGTGAATGGCTGAGGGTGAGAAGGAAGAGACAGAACAAGAGCAAGACAGAGCAAAAGAGACAGAGAGGGTGTTTGATGCAGTGAGAACAGACAATCCCTGCAGGCGTCTGTCAGCAAGAAGATATGCAGATCATTTTTTCTCCCCAAATCTCCAGATGTTTCAAAGGCTTAAGTCACAGGTCTGTTTGTCTGTATGGTGTTTATGTGACTTTAGGGCAGTCACAAGCACTTCTGTTCAACACTAACTTTAACAGTAACCTTGAAAGTTCCTCCTGTAATCGTTTGACACTTTAAGAGGAGACTTTATAGACTGCGTGGACTGATGTGACAGTAGATGAGGCTGCATGTTCTGTTATGTGGTTCGGGTATTTGTCTGCAGCAAAAACAGAGACTGTTCCAGCCCTTAGTCATGACCTGACTGGACAGACCAATACGTGTCCATGAGGGCGGTGTGGGAAGACGCTGGGAGAGACTGTGGCAATTGCGGTGATGTGTGAGGTCATCAGTGGGTGTAATAGCCATAGTAGTCTGCATCGCTGTTGGTGTCCTTCTCACAGACCTCTCCACTGCGCGGGGGTGGGGAGTTTTCAGTGCTGGACGTGTAGGGAGACACCCTCCTCTTTTTGTTGTCCCCCACGCCGCCCTCAAACAGGCCTGAGTCAGCTGAGGCCGCTGATTTCACAGAGGGAGGTTCGAGCCAGGGGTCGTCTCCCACCACCTCCACAGTGTCTTTGGCCTTGTCCTGCAGCAGGGGTGACTGCAGAGGCTCTAGGAGCGAGGGAGGGTGCAGCCTGGGGTTGCCAGGTGATGTGGAAGAAGATGAGGAGGAAGAGGAGGATGATATGGGTCTAAACCAGCCCAGGCTGGGGCCAGGCTTGCTTGGGTGGCTGAGGTACTGAGGGGTGGGCCGGCTGGTGGTCCAGCCCGCTGAGGTGGCTCCTGATACAGACACGCTGGAAGATGCAAAAGGATGGTCTGGGTAGTAGCTGAGGGCATGGTGTGTGGATGTCTGCAAGGGGAAAGGCTTGTAGAAACCATTTCCAGAGAAGTCACCATCATAGGAGGAAGTGAAGTCGAGGCGATTGGGGGCCACACCCTGCTGAGGAGGCAGATACCAGCGGCTGTGAGGACCAGGGCTGGAGGATGGGTCTTTGTGCTGCTGACCCATACCAATAGGCTCGCGGCCATAGAAGCGGCTCTGGGGCAGGGGGCTCATGTACTGCTCAGAGAGGTAGCCTTGGGGGTAACAGCTCCCTGGCAGCAGCTGCTGGCTCTCTGTAGGGGAGGGGGTGAGGCGATCAGAGTCGGGAGGAGCGTACAGCCTAGGCAGGAGGAGGGGAAGCGAAGAGTGTGAGAAGAAAAGAAAAAAGAAGGTGTTATTTCCTGCCCAAACCTCAAACTATCTATCAAACATCTCACAGCCCCTCACACCCTTTCACTGCAGCCTGCTCGAGCAGCACAGTAATTGCATCTATTCCAATATTAAAAGGAACATTTAAGTACCAGCAGTGATCCAGTCTCACTATTAATGGTGATCAAATGCAAGGTTCACATAAAGATGTGTTCTTTACCCCCTCTAAAAGGAGAGGATTTTTTTCTCAGTTTTAATATCGAAACAGCTTTTTTTTTTATAGATTACTTACGTGTCATAATTGTCGCGGAAACCTTTAGCGAAGGGGTTATGGTCTATTTTCAGCTGAGTGATCTGTGTAAGGAACAGGAGGAGGGCAATGAGAGAATGTAGGCATTGGAAAAAGAGAAGGAGTTAGCAACCATTAAGAGAAACAAGAGAGCAGAAAGAGAGGAGGTCACTGACTAATAATTAAAAGAAGAAAATATACCATTTCTTTTCTTGGCTTTGAAAGACTTCATCGGTTGAACCACAGAGTGCGCACACACATCTACTGTATATATTTATATGTCTATATCTATACATATATATATATATAGATGTAGATATATATACACATATGTACAGTACTCAGGTCAGATAAGGTGAGATGACACATAGTTTAACTTATCTACTGTAATGCTATAGTAATGCTATTCTTGCAATGCAAATTAGTGTGTGTAACTATTGGATGCATGCATTAACCAAAGCTGAAACATGGCTCTGACATGAATCCTTGAACTCTAGACCTCATTATTGTAATAAAGTAACAGATCCATTCTGTTTGCTCCAAAACACAACAAAAATAAGGAAACAAGGTCAGTGGGAACACAATTTAAAATTTCTTCTCAGGCTTTGTCCAAATCGGTTTGATTAAAAAGGAAGTAAATTATAAGTACATAAGAAAACTGACCTGGGTATGACAATAATTTGCAAGAAAAAGCCAGTTTTTTTAAGGCTTCATGCCATTTAAAATCTATTTTTCACACACAAAACTACTTTCCTGTGATTAATGTGACTTACATCTGCGTTCTGATAAGCAGTGACAGCAATGAACTGAGTCTCCGGGAAGATGAAGGTCTGAGCTTTGGATGTGAGGAAGGGATCCTCAGAGCCGTCCTCTTTAACCTCCACAATATGAAGGCGAGGCTGGTACTTATGGAGAGACTGGAGCACTATCATCTGCAGAGGAGAGACAGGCCAGGAGAGGGTCAATGACAATCTAATATCTAGTATAATTACGCAATTTTTACGCAAAAATTTTTTTTTAAGACTGTATGCCTTTATCTTAAAGAAAACAGAGAATCAGACAGGAAATGTGAGGGCAGAGAGAGAGAACTAAGGTCCTTAGCCTGATTCAAACTGGAGATATGTGTGCAGATATATTATATGATTCTTAGAGCTCTGATGTGATGTGGAAAATGAAACAAAAAAAACAATCTATTTGTATATTTTAAAAGATTAATGCAACAGATGCTTTTAATGTGATGGCTGGATTTTGTTGTTGAAACAGTCTCAGTCACTGAAAACACACTTTTGCAAATACACAGACATGCACAGATGGAAATGTGGGCAGACAAAAAGTCAAAAGCAGAGAACAGAAAGGGGCAGTACCTGTGCCACGTTATTGGTGCTGCCCTTGTTGTTGGTGAGCTTGAGTTTGCTGAAAGACACTTCTTGTCTCATCCAGTGAGCTCCTGTGTTGGGAGAGTCGGGGTGCATGTACATCCTGTTCCCTATAGATTGAAAAAGCACACCATGAGCAATATTTATAATTTATTTAGTAGTAAGTATTTCCCTTCCTATCATGCCTAGAAAATTACTAAAACCATTTTAATTATACTTTATCATGCATGAATCTAACATTAGCCATATCTAAAAACCTGCATGTTCATTCAAATGCTATAGATGGTCCATATAATACAATGTATGCAACCAGAGTGAAGTATGAGACAGAATGAATCCCCCATTAACACACATTTGTCAATTGAATCTCTCTGCTCATTCATTATCTTTTAGGTGAAAAGGAGATGAGGAGAGAAAAGACCAGTTTAGCTTTTAACTACTGCCGCTCTTGTTAGATTTATTGCAAAAAAATGTTTTCACTGTAATCACAGCATAATGGACAGTTAAATAAATAAATAAATATCATTCAACATGCAATATCAATAGCTGTAGATCTTGTGGATGTTACTGGTTGACAATATTTGTGCAAGGCCGAAAAAATAAATCACTTTTACGTGATTACTTAATAAGTGGGTGGGTGAGAAGCTACTGTAAAAGACACTCAAAAAATCATATTTTACATAAAAAACACTTCCTTGTTTGAAATAAGCAAATATTTTCTGCTAACAGGGATGAATTGTTTGTTTGTTCTTATTGCAGGATACAATCTCAGCCTCATGATTTTTCACAACGTTACCACAATGACCTGCTAACCTTCTACGAGCACACCACATAAGTGCAATATTAAATCTAATTGAGTAAAGTTGTTTCACCACAGTTTCCACAACAGTAGCACATCAACAGTCACCTTTTCACAACACCTGGCACATGTGTGACAACACCTTGTACTTTCTCTCATTTATATAATTGTGGTTAGTCTATCATCAATCACACAGAAAATGTCGTCTTGGTTGACTTGCTATTGTTTTTTTTTTTGTTCTTTTTTTTCTCCTATGGTGTGAACAGGAACAAATAATGAGCAAATGGAGTATAAGAGCACAGGGATTAAGAGACATGGATGGAAGCAGATTTCCAGGTTGTTTCCAGAAGTGCAAACTGGAAGGATAGAACAGTCAAATGCAATCAAATGTTTCTTTCCATGAACCCAAACAACTTCTTCCAAAAAAAAAGGAAAAATGGGGGTTTAAAATGAACACTTATATATTGGGGACAAGAGTGAAGGAAGGTGACCAATTTGAATAATTAGAGGGAGTTCAAATAGAAGACAAAACAAAGATGTTGGTAAAGTGGGGCCAGGCATGTGAGCAATCTCACTCAAATTTTGTGTTCAGTGACCTTAAAGAAGCATCCCTTCATGATTTTTCAAAAGTTACCAATGGAGATACTGTATATGCTTTATTAAATTTAGAAGAATGGCTATAAATATTGTGTTTGATAAAGCTAATAAAGCAGTTGATGGACCAACATAACAAAAGTTCTTAAACTCTTCATTAAACTTGTACAGAGTTGCAGCCAATAGCTCATTCAAATATGCATTCTTCATGTATGGTTTACTCACTCCCTGCAGAATGTACGATGACGCTGCTGACTTCAACTACAGCAAAAGCAATATCTAAATGTCCACAAAAACCTCTACTACTTCTGCATGTAGGTTTGCTACAGTATTGCTAAATAAACCACTTCCTGAAGAGCTTCCATGTTGCACGCACTGAGCTAAAGACCTGCCTCCAGCTCATTGATTGACCACAGTTTATGCTTGATCATCAACAGAATTTACGATTGGAAGCACCAGGAAGAAATGTGAGAATGCACTTTTTTGTCCTTCATGGACTATGCCTTCTGAGGGTAAGTGTCTTAAATAAAAAAAATATAATATTTGGGCTATGTATTCTTTAAAAAGATTGGGAAACAATGTGAGCAACTTTGCATATTGGCCAGTCCAAGTAGCAGGAAAAGGTGGCTCTCTAAATTCAATAAACTGCATGTTCTACTAATCATCACTTCAAATCATAGGATACAAAATGAGGGAAAGAGGAAAAAGATGTAAGCAGGAGACACTTTAAATCAGTGGCTGAAGAAGTACTCAGATCTTTTACTTTAGTAAAAATAGCAATCCCACAGTGAAAAAATACTTTGTTACAAGTCATGCATTCAAAATGTTTTTGAGTGAAAATACAAAAGTATTAAAATGCACTTAAAGTAGGGGCACAAGAGGTGGAGCTAATCAGAAGGTCGGCGGTTCGATCAGTCTGCATATCTAAGTGTCCTTAGGCAAGATTCTGAACCCCAAATTGCGACCCAATGGCTGTGCCGTTGGTGTGTGAGTGTGTGTGAATTTAGTTTCTGTTTCTAATGAGCAGTTGGCACCTTGCATGGTAGCCTCTGCAACCAGTAGCCTGCATGAATGTGTGTAAATCGGGTGAATGTGCTTTGAGAGTAGAAAGGTGCTACTTAATGTTTTTATTTATTGTTGCAGCTGGTAAAGATGGGACTTATATTAACAACTTTATGTGCAGCTGGGTACAACATTTGCTTCTAAAATATAGTGGAGTAAATAGAAATACTGTAGGCCTACGTAGTTACTTTCCATCACTGCTTTTTATATCTGCTCTCTAATCTTTTCCGTTGTTGAGATGGTTGTATTCAGTTTAGTTTACTATTTTACAAATAAAACTTGCTTTTGGAACACAGTCCAAATCTATTTTAGTTATTAAAATAATGTACATCAGTACTTTTAAAGTAATTTTCTAATACCCACTGTAGCACTCTTTAGTTTTAGTGTAGGGCTTCTCAAAGCCCAGGGATCCCCAGCAAAAAGGGATATTTTCACTATAATTCTATCTGTAAGTAACACAATGACAGATTGTGTGACTATTTTGGTCACGGTTTCATATAAACTTTCTATAATAAAAACCTCTAAAAGTAAAAAATCTTATCAGATGGGTGACCTTGGGTAAAAATCTTACCAAATGGGGCTCTGTGGTCTAATTTCTGTGTGTTTAGAGGTCCTTGGTGTGAAAATGTTTTTGAACCACTGTTAGTGTATTTGAATGTAAATTATGTTCTGTGATCATGGAAATGTTTCAGCAGCAATAGAAAAAGAAAATATTATCCATTACTTTGGTTTTTATTATGTTTTATGATTTGAAATGTACCTGGCATGTTACCCTCCGCTTTCCCACACTGGACCCACTTGCCGCCCTGGTACCTCCAGTGGTGCTGATCAGCCAGAACCACGTCCACATAGACGTTATAGTGGGCAGAAGGATCCAGAACACTAATGTTGAAGCTCAGGAAGGGGAACATCCTCCTAGATAAGCACACAGGGTAAAACATGGTTAATCATTGTTTAAGTAAATTTTTTTTCTGCATATATCTATACTCTTTTGAAACTGCAAAGAAAAACATCCTCATATGGCTGAAAAGTTTCTTTCAATTTTGTGTTTATAAGAGTCAGCAGTTGTTAAATGCAGTACAAACAATTGATGTACTGAAACTGTATGAGGAACAGATTAAATTTGTGGCAGCAGAAAAATAACAAATGCTGAAAGTATATGTGCTTATCTGGGGATATAAATTCATGTATGAGTACTACCTAGATGATTTGACCTATGTAGTGTGTAATACTTTATAAAGTATAAATTATTAAAGTGCTATTGATGAACACAGACTTTTTCTAGACTATAAAGGTTAATTTATCCAGTTTGTCTCAGGGTGAGTTCTCTCTTCCCCCAACCAACTGCATATTTCTAAGACGGGAAACATTTCCAAAAAAAAATAAAAAATTAAAGTCATACTTCATATTAAATACAAAAAGAATCAATTGGTGTGAATGAAGATATTACAAGAGCTCTTTAAATTCAATAATGTATGGAAGTAAGACAATTCTGTGATTCCTATTTGGACCTCATGACTTCAAGTCGCTTCCTGAAGAATCAAGAGTAGTTGTAATGGACGAGAAGTGGAGGGGATGGCTGATGGGGGGGATGAGTGTAGGTGAATATTTAATGCTGCTGTTAATAAAAGATGCCCCAGGAGCTGCTCCTGATTGCTGGAGCTTTACATATTGAACTTATTTTGATCACACAAGGCTGCAGTGAGACGAGGTAACCGGGAGGTCAGGGCTTCCCTGGGCACCACAGCCCAGGGGTGGTTACATCGAAAGAAAAAGGTACATATAAAACATGAAGACATAAAACCACAAACTCACAGATACTGACACTCTACAGTGGCATATTCATGTATACTCTAAACATTGCATGTAGTGTTGACAAAGGAGCACTTACTGCCTCAGGATTACTAACCCTGCATAGAAGGTCCCATTTTACATTAAACAGCGTACAGCTCTGTAAACACATCACCATATGAATGTGAAAATGAAAATGCAAATTTTGACAGTTTTTAAACACAGTTGCATCATCTTGCAATAATTACATTTTGGAAATATTTCACAAAAAGCTAAAAATGTCAATGTGTTGGTCATGCTCATAGACTGTATAAAAGAAATGGACGTCAACCATTGTTTTGTTTAAAGCCTCAGGTTTGGCATTTTGGCAATTGACATCTTGGGTTTTTTGCAACTAACAGTGACCATATTTGGACGAGAGGAGGGTGGAGCCAGCTAGCTTGTTTAGTAAGGTGAATCTGTAATTTACTTTAACTGTGATATTAACTGCAAAAAAGGAACAGCAGACCACAGACAAATTGCAACCAAATGCTATCAAAACATTTCTAGGCAACCAAAATGTTACAGTTATCTATTTTACTCTAAATGGGACCATAATTTATAAAATGCACATCTAGTAATTGAGACCATATTCTCCTTAGGAAAGTGTTTACTCAGGTAATAAATAAAGTCATAAGTAGGGTGATTTTGTCATAGACTCCAATGCAAACAGATTTATTTTTGCAACCAGTGAAGTCGCCCCCTGCTGACCTTTAGAAAGAAATGTTTATGGCACTTCCTTATTGGCTTCACTTTTCAGACCTGGAGGTCCCGCACTGCAGTCTGGGTCAATATGAAATCACCAGTGGGTAGTTGGTGCGACATTTTGCACAGCTGTTTTACATGGGCCAACAGCACCTGAGGCTGTGGAGCATTTGTAATGAGTGATGGGCGTTCCTTTAATTATATCAATGTGAAAAGTGTTTGAGTTTTATTTTAAACTGCACGACCTGCCTGGAAAATGTTTGCAGCATAACTCCTTGTTTTTAAATTGAGGTTGAATAAAAGCGCCTTGTTACTTTTAAACGTTTTCTTTTAATACAAATGAATTGAAGGAATTTAGAAGTATGGAAGCCATTACTGTGTTTTAAACGCAGCATGGCTTAAATTAGTCACAGAAGAGTGCAAAGACTGTACACAAAAAGGAAAAAAATATGTCCTTTTCAGAAACGCCCTCTTCTTTTCTTTTTTCTAAAACACTGTGGTGTGGGTGGAACAAATAGATAAGATCTTAAGTCTACAGTTTATGATCCCCGCTATAAATACACTAAAGCACAGGGCTCTTGATCAAAAACAAAGGTTAACCTTATAATAATTATTCAGTCTGAAACCCATAAAGCAATTGTAGAAGAGACAATCCTCCATTTTGGCTGTGAAGTTTAGGTAAACAACAAAAACGGTTATCTGGATGGAAATTTATCTCATTTAAATTCAGTGTGTCCTCCCTGAAGCAGTTTGGCCATTTAGTGGTGTGAAAACAAGTGAGGTGTGTAAAGAGACAATGAGTTCGAGGCTACTGTTAGCAAGCTAGGGGGACACCTGGAGGGCCCATCATTGTTGATGAGGATGTACGGCAAAAAACACTTTATTCAATTTAATTAAAAATATATTTCCCCAACACAATGACTTCATGAAGTTTCATGCAGGATAGGACAAATGTTGTTATTAAGTGCTATCATTATTTCTACAAGAGCTCATGGTGACACTAGGCGTTAATACCCAGCCCCACACTTAGAAATGTATTAATGCTGCTCTGTATTAATATTCTTTACACTATATATTAGCATTATTAAAATGAAGAAATTGGATGGCAAATGTCAACAATTGCTTGTAAATGTTTGCATGAATTTAAAAAAAAAAAAGTTTCTTTTAATTTTGAAGCTCCACAAGTCAGACTTTTCAAGAATGTATGTGATGAAACATTTACATGGTCAAATATATTCTGGATTGTGTCTTTAAATGGTGAATGCATGTGGACTGAGCACACACACACACAAGCACATACACACTCTTCTTACCCTTCATTGGTAAGACAAAACCCTGTCATGAGCGTCCCAGTTGGGTCTTTCTGGCTACGCGGGGAGAACAATCAATCATAGTTCTCGGGTGAAACTAAATAGCGGCAGCAGCTCTTTAGAGGCTCGCAAAGAACAGGTGAAAGGGCTCTTCTTCCACTGCAGTGTTTAATACAAGTGAAAAAAGAAACTCAGTCATTCAGCATATGAATGGATCAATCCACCAACACGGTTTGAGAGCAATCTAGAAAGTAGATAGGTAGTTATCGTTTTTGCTACGCTGATATTGTCAATTCACCTATACTAGAGCCTTTTATAGGAAATCAGAACTCAGCAAGGGGAGAAACCATAGAAAACACAACACAGGGGTATTTGCATGCGGGGGCGTCTACGTAAAGAGTTAACCCGAGAGACGCTGAAAACACAAAACACATGTTAGCGTGCAGGTATTGTCAGTGTGGTGGCGGGATGGTAATGAAGTGTACAGTAGTTCTGCTGCTTTCTGACTACAGTTTGACAGTTACAACCACACGTAACACAGCTCTCTCTGTTGCATTTCAGAAAGTGCTTTTGCAGTATATGGATACACAAATACATGCTTACTTCGACACAAGTGGGAATCAAACCTGCAGCTATGCACCTACCAGACAGACTCCCTAACCAACCTGCCAGTGTGCCACTCTGATTCATTGGAAACTTGACAGTAATGACAAACGGCTGGCGCTCTCTCAGCCTGATCCAGGAGTATACGCACATGAATACTCATAACAATAGTCTTTTTTTCTGACAAAATACCATAGAAACAGAAAAATGTGGTGAACCAGCCAGTAAAACAGAGACAGTACCGCTGGTGGTGACATTTAAAAAAATCAAAATAAACTGTGTGGATGTTGGGGAGAGAGGAAGGGGGAGGAGGTTGGGTTTGTGTAGACAGAGGGCGCAGGAGGGGAAACCGCGGGGGGGAAACAGAGGTTAGAGAAAGGGAAAAGGAAAGAGCAGAGGGTGGAGTGAAGGGAGGGTGGGGTGAAGGGTTTGTCCTGGGGATGCATGGCAGAAGCTTGAGAGGAGAAGAGGAACTGGATATTCACCGGGGAGAGGACTTTTCTACATGAGCGCGCTGCACCCGCTGATTCATCCGGACAGGAGTTCAGGTCCAGTTTTTGTCACCGTGTGTACGCCTGATCATCTGTGACGAAAACATGCCAGTCTACAGCTGCTGCCGGACACAAGCACTCTTGCAACACAGACTCTCTTGCATCTGTATTGACTTGAATGACTAGACATGTTAAAATTTAAATTTTGTAGTGTAGTATGTCATCTGATACTTCATACCTCATAAATGATAAGGCTGGTGTTATTCTTTATTTTTCTAATCGTCAACAAATCCAATGAAAATACCAAAACCAAAAATGTTTTACTCTGTTTCTCACTACTTTCAGACATCTCTACATTGTCTATGACATGTTAAATGTTTAGGTCCCAAATATATATCAGTAATTTCTTTAAACAGCTGCTCACTGTAGAAGGAGGAAATGGTGCATGGTGCATTTGTTGGAGACTATTTTCATCAGTGGATTAACACATTTGTTGCTCTAGTTAGTATTTCCGGCAGCAGGACAGTGTATGTGGGATTGAGTCAAAATAAACTACAGTGTGTGTGTTCATGGTGTTGAAGAAACATGTCACCCAGTGCAGCATTGTGGCTCACTGATGTGTGAACAGTTTTGGACAACAATGGAGCTATATGGCACAGAGGGAGAAGATATATCAGGCTTTGGATACACACACAATACTTGTTAGTAGATGAATTCATTATTAGTTTTGGTATTTTCATGGGATTTGTTGAAGAAAACTCATATTCAAGAAAACAGGCACATTTGGCTAACAAATAACCAGTATCTTTTTCAGTTCTCTCAGCCTCAGTGTTTTTGTTAACCCTCTCAATAAAAACGTTGAGGCCAGCAGGGATTGGCCTGCGGCTCAAAAAGAGGTGAACTCAACCACTAAAGTTATTAGAAGAGCTTATTTATACGGTAAAAAGGAAGCACTTGTTTAGCTATCTGAAAATATTGGCACTAGATGTTTCTGCGAAAAGCTGCATATGCACACATTAACAGCTGAACAGGAAGTGACTACTCATACTGTCAAAACCTTGAAATAGCCCACTTCTGCTTTCAGACAGAGTGAGGTAAAGATAACTAATACACAAGACCTTCCAAACATTCCTTAAAACGACACCTTGCCGTGCTTGTGATGAGAAATTGCATTCTTAAATTTGTTCTTTGACGTGATAATTAACATGCATAACATTACTGTATTACGTTGTGTTGAAATGTCTGTAGCCAGACACAACAGAGAAGATGCCCACTCTAATTTCCTTGGTGCTGTGAAGTGATAATTTCCCTAAATGTGACAGACCTACTTTGGAAAGAAACTTGATTATTCAATGAGTATAAATGCAGATGATGTTTTAAGCAGCTGCAGTCCATTAAAAATACTACATTTAAAACTTTGACTATGTACTACTAAATATATTAACAGAATAAAAGTGTCAATATATAGCATGATAATTCTGCTTTTCTGCTAAGACGGAACTTAATCTTCAGCTAGTAATAGCAGTACCTTGTATTAAGTACCTACAGTACTATTCTTGGGAGCAGATTAAATCAAAGGATTATTTCCTCTGTGAAAAACTACCAGACATCAGACTGATACATGTTACAATGTGGAGTCGGTGGAGCAGAGAGAGCAGATGAGCATGCTTCCTCCAAGACTAAAGTGTAGCTCTGCATTATTTCCCTGAAAGGTCTTTGTATGTTAAGAACTTGAGTCATTCTTACCTCCTTCCTAGAACACATGCACTGTACTGGTCAAGCAGAACTTTGTTAACATGATTTGTGAGTCAGTAATAATCTTTAGATCTTCTAGGAAAAACGTTTAGTTTGGACAACATTATTAAATCAATTAATATTCAATTGTTATTTCCAGAAAAAAGTCCCCCTTAAATGAATGCGATTCTTGGAAACCACAGTAGGGAAAAGTTTGTCTTCCTGACTCATATCTAAACTAACGCACAGGTGTAGGAACAGCACATTGGACAGATGAAAAGACAGATGAAAGAGGAAAAAAGCTTCACTTTCCCTTTTCAGTTTTAGTCACTTAATTCTGAAAATCCCATTATTTTGCATCTCAAAAGCCTCTTTCTGCTTTTTCTTAATTCATTGTTTTCAACCTCATGGATAACAGAAAATGACGCCATGTTTAAATCGACTCATCTTCGTGTAGTCTCGATGAACTTTGCCTTGATAATGAGTCAAACACAGGCTGAGCGGGGCCTGAAATGGCATCAACGTGGTGACCTGAGTTTAGTTCATGAGAATTGCAGATGAATTCGCCTCCCCTTTGCTACAGCCCATGAAAATGCCTCTAGATTTCAAAGCCCAGGTGTGATACATGAGCAAAACTTCTGAGAGATCTGTCGGGCTGCACACCAAGCGTCTAGTGCAGGCTGAAGAAAGTAGAAAAAAAAAAGAGAATCTAGTCTTTTACTTCCTGACCTTCAAAGGTGCCTCACCTCCTCAGCGTGGCTATCTAAAGCCTCAGTGGTGTTTGACCCATCTCTATACTTTTCTCTAGAGTTTCTTTCACCCTTTCTCCTATAGATACCAGGGTTTTGATTAACATTGCAGACCCTCAGACTTCTCTCTAAAATCATAGCAAAATTATTGTGGGAGCCTGAACCCAAGATGAAATTTTAAGAAGGCTTTCGCTAGTGATATTGAAAAAACTACAGCTCTGCTCAACTTCTCCAGAATCTTGCAGTAGTTTTTGTTATGCTTTTAAAAAGTCTCTTCATCACTTACTGTGCTGGATGCTTGCAGGTCTACATGTGAGGGAGGGAGTTAAGATAAAAGGCAACATTATCATCATCAGGATTTGAATTTTTCTTTAAATGAGGTTTGTGGTTTTTGCACAACATGAAATTTGCTTTTTGTCTCATGTGGAAGGATAACACCTCTGCGCCCATTTTCACGGATCCTTTTGTTATTGCGGGTAGAATTTACACTTTTGTGCAGAAAAGTCTAGCAAGTGTGTGTGCGTTTGAGTGCTAGCTTTCCTTTGCCGTGGCAGCAGTGACAATAACATGTTAATATAAAACTATATAACTAACTATAAAACTCTCTCTCTATATATTCAGTATTTTAATTACATGATCTGATAGATAATAGGTGCTGACCACAGTCTGTATTTCTACAGAGCAATCTGCCAGGACTAGTTATGTCAAATGCTAGAAGGCGCACGCACACACACGCGCACACACACCCACACACACACACACAGGGGCATAATATATTTGAGACACAAACTACCTGAAACTTTCTTTGTTTTCACAAAACCTCACTCACAAATTCTACACACACCCAAACCAAATAACTAATATTGTTGACATCCGGTGAAGTATGGAACAGAGAATCTTTTGTTCAAGTTTAAAACAAAAATAAAGAAAATGTAAAGAAATTATTTTGAGAAACTACTTCAAAGAAAAATGCAATTTACATGCACCAAAAATAGCTCTGAGAGCAGGTACAGCTGTGAACCAGAAAGTAAAGAAAGCATGCAGGTCAAAGTGGAATATTTTGCCAGACTGTAAATTGCAGCCGGCAAATTGAAATTCTTGCTCTAAATCTGTGAATCCTCCTGGTTTTAAAACTAAAAAAAAGCAAAACACAAAAAAGTGTGGTAAAACAGCAAAACGTTTTTAAAAGGAATATGAGATTATTTAGAATTACAATTTAAAATAAATTTACTTAGTCCTAATTAAAACAATGTGCAGGTTCCGCTGACAAGCAGTGAAGCCATTGGAAATATCAGTGTCCAATTATGTGACAGCGCGCTGGTTTTCTGTGCACATATCCGAGCCATGAGAAACCTATGGCCTGAAACCTTCTGTCAAACACAAGTGTCGCACATTAGTGAATTAATCCTCATCGACGTGACTGCATCTTAATGCTCGGTGACCCCTCAGAGAGGCCCGGCAGCGCAGTCTCTTCCCCTCACAGGTCAGGAGCTCTGAGACCTGCCTCAGAAACGCTTTTACGTGTGTTTTTTAAAATCTCAATTTCAGTATTATCGTCGATGTCGCTTTTGAGGTTTATTTCTCACTTTATCACCCTGTCCCTTTAAACACCCTTTTCGTCTGAGCAGAGATAAGACATCTAAAACTGTTAGATTTGGCACTGATTTGAGTTTGTGGAGCCTATAAATGTTTAAAATCACAGGAAGAGAGAGCTGTTTTTCCAAATTTTTCGAGAATATAAAATATTTAATAGGCTACCTTTGGGGAAAGTAATTACACGGGTAGTGTAGCGAAGTGGGACTAAGAAGTAACAAAAAGCACGTTAATCACTACAAAGAAGTGAATTTTTAAGTGATTACTCTCCGTTGTGGGATTAAATCCCTGCTGTGTTAAAGTGAATGGACCCCTGTGACTTTAGAGGTCAAGCAGTGGAGTCAAGATATTTTCTAGCAACTCAGCCTGCAACTGATATTAGCTCCACAATTTCTCTAGCTCCTGAACAACTTTTGCCCAAAGCAAATTTTGATGTGTTCCAATTTGTACAAAAGAAAAAGCGTGAAAGAGCATATAGGCCAATTGGAGTTTACTGAGAAAAATATGTTTGTTTGTTAGGCCAATTAAAGTATTTTTAATTCTACAGCACCATCCTAGAGATACATTTCAAATACATTGCCAAGTATATTATGCATATTCTACCCTGTTTAATTTCTATTCATACCCTAATTAATAAGCTAAACTCAGCTCTGACCAATTTTGAGCAAAAGCAGTGTAACGACATGTGGTTCAGAGGTCATTCTCCACAGTCTCCGACTAAAAACCCCAGGGTGCCAACACCTCAGTCACCTGACCAGTGATGTGTTCCTGTAGTAAACAGGAGCTGAAACAAAAGTCAACTATGACCTCCAATCGGTGGGTGTCACGGCAAGGCTGCATGACAGGGGCATAACGTGCTTTTAGTTCTCAGAAAACCTTTCTTTTAAGGTAAATCATAGCTTGTTACTCTGATGTAGCGGTGCATGCTCGTCATTAAGCTAAGGCTGTTGTGAGTAAATTAGAAAGTGTAAAACCAAGAGGGCAGCGGTGCGTAATTATGTATTTCTCTAACAGTTTCCCTGCTAAAACCTTTCGTGGGAAGCCATATTAATAATCAGAAGGGTAATAAATAACCAATTTTTATTATTGTGTGGAAACATAAGTGAGAAATTTTGGAGTTGTCAGTCTGACTTACCTCCCCTGTTTGGTGATTATCATCTCGGTTTGGAACTTGTGGAACTTGGCCCATAGGGGATAGTTATTGAGCAGAGCCTGAGTCTTCCCGCACACCTGTAGCCCAGGTAAAGGGTAGAGAGGCGGCCGCTGGTAGCCGTGCTGAAAACTCCCCGGGTAATTCTCCGGAGAAGGAGAGTACAAGTCTTTACCGCCTGAAGGAAACCCGTCTCCTGTCGTCGGGATGAAACCCTGCACAGCTCCACTTCTTGGCGGCGACCGCACGCCGCCGTACGGACAACTGCTGAGGGTCTGTGCGTAAAACCTCCCGGGCTGCGCTCCGTACCCTCCCACCGCCTGGTCTGAGTGGTACGGCAGAGCCAGAGCGTCCTGTCCGCTTTGAACAGAGTCTGGGTAGTAAAACCTCGCGTCCTGAATCCCCATTTTAAACTCGGCTAGATCCTTGCCGCCGCGGTGGAGGTGACTGCTGATGTCGGTGTTCTTCCCGAAAGTTTGCGTTTCAGTCCCATTCAACATGCTGAGGTAAAGGTTGCCACCTATGCCGCCCATTTGCAGCCCCGCTCCCGGACTGTGCGTAATGTCATACGGCTCCGCTCTTGCGTCCAGTTGAATAGGTGCATGTACAATAAAAAAACAAAACAAACACAAAACAGCAGAGTTTGGACTGTTATCCTCCCCTACTACTCACAGCGCACTGCCATGCCACAAACTTTAAAATACCGTATCTCGGTCGGTCAGAGTTTATAATGTAAGATATAAAATATCCCTCACTCGGTGTCATTAGACTAGTGAGACATATAAACTTTTTTTAATTACCAGAATAGGTGATTGTCTGGTCGCTACTAGTGACTCAAATACACGCTCCGTTTTCTATCCTATGATATATACATTTTATAAGTGGTCATATTTTGGAGGTGTGTCTGATGGAGACGCAAGACGTGATAGGCTCCACTTATGAAAGAGCCTTCCCCCCATCGGAGAGTTAAGTGAACACAAATCACACTCACTGCAGTTTGAAATAAAGGGACTGTAATTGCCTTGATATATTTTAGAAGGATTTGAAATATAGACACGACAGGAACGTTTTAAAATGACAATACAGGAAATAATATTTACTAAAATTAACTCTAGAATAATTATTAGGCTGTTATAGAATTACAATTACATTATATTTACAATTAAATGTCACAAACTCCCTACTGGGAATATTCTCATGCATTTTCGTTAAGGGTTGATCTGGGTACATGAATAAGTGATGTTATGAAATTGTTTTTACGATGTTTTAATGATGACCTGCAAGCGAGTGAATTCAAACTAAAGACAAAATAGTTAATTAAAACCGTAATTAATTAGGCAAATAATGTAATTGTAGTACTGTAAGCAATAAGTAACAGAATGTGTGTCTTATGCATGAAATTCACTTTACAATTTACTAATAAACTAGAATATAGCGCTTTGGTTTTATTCATTTCCCCCAGATCAAACGATTCTTTATCTGTAATTTTTTTTCTTTCTGTGATTATTAATTAGCCTATGGCCGTTTATTTTTTATCTAAATGACTCCTTTTTGCTGTACTGCCAGTCTTAAAACACTTTTGACACTTTCTCCACCTACAGTTACCTTATTGGATTTCTTGTTGTTTAGTTAATTAAATAAAACATCTTTACTTCTTCTGCGTCATGGGTTATTTTCAGACCGTTTCCATGAAATCAACGAGTTTTTACTCTAGCTGTTCAGCAGTTGACAGGTTGCATCATCAGCACGATTTTGTTTTCATTTTCCATTTGAATCATGAAAGGCTTAAACAAACTGTATAACCTGACTGTATGTCCATATTTTAAATGAGTTTGATGACGTGAAAGACTATTAGCCTACAGTTGTTATTGGCTAGTGTCGCAAAATGGAAATGAATCCAAAATATATTAATTGTAATTTATAAATATAATTTAAGGAAATAAAAAGTCCACTTTTCTAAAATTATAATAATTATTTGCTTTCTTTTAATTGTTAATGAAAATCAACTAAAAAACACATCTATCTTCAGATTTCCATGTCAGTATTAGTTAATATTAAAATACATTGTCATATGTGTGTCTATACAGAGTAGACAAAACATGTGTTCATTTAGGTTTCTTTAGGAGGACCACATCTCTTAACAGAGGAGTTATTGAGTACAGGTCCCATGATCACAACAGATATTGGGAGAAGAAGGTTGAAATTTCCTTTAAGGCTTGAAATGATTTTATTCCCAGCACAGGCCTGTGTTAGGCCAAGAATATGAGCATGTTCAGATGGGTCTTATATAGAATATAGTTTATTTTTGTCCTGCTTGATGTTTGAACAAGTTGGTATTTGTGGCAGCCTCCAAAAGCATCAGGTAAGGTTTCAGTCCCAGTCAAATATGCAAATTTAACTTTCACAAATGTTTCTTGTGATTGTCAAAGTGTCCCTTTACGCTGTCATACAGTATGTAACCAATCACATCATTTTGCTCAATGTCTGAAACAGAAAGTGGTTTGTCACACAGCAGCATTCTTTAAGACCTTTTAGTGGCTTGTTTGGCCGTCACAGGTCGGCCAGCCTGGAGGGAGAATCAGCTTCATAAACACAGGTGAAAGAGATAACCCTCAGGTATTAACAGCTGCACGTGTGTGACCATACACACGCATTAATAGATGAAAGGTATGACACAGTTATCCCCCTTGACACTGCCACTGCTCTAATCCCACTTTGTGCATCTCTCCTAGCAAGGTGAGCTCATAAGGGCACAGGCTGAAGTCATCAGTGTTGACACGGGTGGCGAGAGGGCCACGGTGTGAGCGACACCACGGACGCCACGGCCAGCCAGGCATGTCCACCCCACCCCCATCATTGCACTCTTCCCTCGGGCAGGAGTCACCACTTCCTCTCCCTGCTTCCGGCGAGAGCCCCCAGGATATCACCTTGTGAAGCACAATCAGCTTTCATTTTCTCCTGGAAGTGTTATTAGCAGGTTAGGCAGCTCTCATGTGCACAAGCATGAGGCGAAACACGGAGTAAATGTAGATATTCTGAACAAGATAAAGTATTTTTACCCTGAATTAGCACCTAAACATTTCTTCTTCTGTCTCTAATATCAAAACTTTCTGCTGCTGTCTGTATGGTACATGAGTCAGCCTGGGTGAGCAGAACTCATGAATAGTGAATTATACGTGTAGACATGAGAAGCAGAGCTGCACTGCAACTGGACACTGATGTAAAATCTTGAGGCTGTAAAAAAAATGTAGTAAAAGCAGGCGCGGTTGGCTTGTACACAGCTTCTGTGGGCTGACAGATTTAGACGTGTTAGACGGGCACATCAGCGGATGTCTTAACATGTCTTCATTAACAGTAGCATCTGACAGCTCAATTAAAACAGATGATACTTTGTCAAAAAGAAGAGGTGGTGATGATTTTCATATTGTGGGAATTACACCATGAAATCATTAGCTGGTTAAAAAGTTTTATTTGATCTGCACTGACTGACACTGCGGATATCCTGGCTGACATTAAAGGCCTCATATACTTCACATGTGTGTGTCACATGGTCAAACAGCATCTGAATCCTCCTCCCACAACTATTTTAAAATTAATTTTCAGAAACCAACAGTCAGACAAGAATGTCCGATTCAGGCATCAATCACCCAGGTGTGTAGAGGTCAGAAAAAAAGCAGAATTTGAACTCTGTAAAGCTATCTTTTAGACAGTCTTTACACAACTTCTGCAACTTTTTGTGTGTGCAACTACAAGCCTGTCTCCTAGAAACGTGTTCCTCTACAACAGCAAATACAAACAACGCCATGGAAATCATCATGGTTTGGGTTAGAATTACTACTACTTTAAAGCAGCTATAATCAATGTTTTTATAATAAAAGCGTATCAGATAACAGTGTGAAAGGATTTGCTCTAATGCCCCTTTTCCACCACTTGGTAGCAGCTTGACTTGCCTCGACTTTGTTGGTTTTCCATTGGGGAAAAGTTGTACTTGTAACTGCTACCTGGTACTTTTCACCTCTGTCGAGGTTCCAAGCAAGCTGAGGCGATACTAAAACAGGATGTGACAACACCGCAGACCACTGATTGGTCAGGGACAAACGTCACTATTCGCTTCGAGTGGGGCCAACAATTTATTTTTCATCACTAAATCCACTTCTGAGAAGTTTTGAGGTGAGTAATCAACTGTGTAGATTTCGAATATTGGCAGTTTTATGAAAATTTATGGATCGAAAATGTGCTTAAAGTTGAGGAGCTCCGCAATTGCTGCCGCTGGAAGAACCGAATGAGCCGCCGGCCAGTCAGCTCACAGACAAACACGTTTTTTGTACAGCTATTCTGTCTTTACATTCTGAGTAATGTTGAAATGTTTCAACTTGAATCAAGAGACAGCTGGTGTGTGTGAGTCGCGGTGAACATTACGTCGCGGCAGTTGTTTGAGGCATTGCTATGACGATTAGCTACATTGAGGGGGTACAATCTGCAATGGAGAGTCGATTCGAGCTGGTGCAAGTGGTGGAAAGGGGCTTTAGTGATGAACCTAGAGAAAATCATCACCCGAATCTGCAGCTCTCCACAACTGTTACTGTTTTCACCCTCATCGCTCTAATTGAGTTTTCAGCTAAAAACCCACTGTATGCTACCTGCTCAGCACTAAATGGTAGACAGACACCGTTAGTGATTAGCTGGTGAACATAGTGGAGCATTTAGGATCTGAGGAGTCAGAAATGTCCCTCAGGAGCTGGTGGAGACCAAAACAGAACCACAAGAAAGTAAATGTTGCATTAACATTCATCAGGTGGACAGAAACACGACTCCACGATACTGTTGTTCTGTAACTGCTGGATGAGTCAATTAGCAGCTGTTTGCTAACAAGTTTGCCATATAACATAGAAGATGATGATATATTAGCGCTGTGTTTACAACTTAACGTTAAGGGACCTTCGTCATGGTTACAATAACAACCAGTTGGTCAAGGTAATCACCACGGTCACCGTTTGAAGAAACCACCAGTGACTGTTGTTTGGAAAGCAACCTGCTGCGTTTTGAAGTTTTGTTGACCCATCCCGATTTCCTCGCTGTGTGGACCCAACTATTTTGCTCCTGACGGACAAGAGATGTTATTCCTGTAGCTGCTAGAGGTCTTTATCCCTTGAATGTAAACGTGTTTTGGGGCATTTTTTGAAATGAGTGATGCTCTTGATTCTCTTTCGACAACAGTCTTGTTTAAACACCTTTGGATGAGACTTTGTACATACGAGTTCGTCTGAGACATACTGAACCCTTAAGGCAGATATAAAGTTTTGAGGTTGACACCACTTAGTTTACAGCTTGTTCCTGCTGAATCTGCACTGGAAAGGCCCACCAACCCCCATTTGAAACCCGAGGAGGCTACATGTTGCTCTAACTCATGACCACAATGTTCACTATGTCAAACTCATACGCTGGTTGTTAATATGCACTTCCTATATGCCACATTTCTGTTTCAAGCAACTAAAATGAAATATAGCTTCAAAATAATAATTAGTGTAGTGTGCAATTTTTCTGTTATCCTCCTCGTTCATGTTTTAAGTCAACCGTGCCTATTGGCTGCATAACCCCTCGGCCATAAATATCCACTTCTTGACATTGCGCCGATGTGGGTGGGCATGGCATGCCTGACAGAGTTCACAAATCAAACCTAGTGTACAGGCTGAGCCGGAGCATTCATTTCACTTGACCACTAGTTTGGTGCTTGGAGCAAGCTGATTCATCCTAAAATATGTCATTGTCAGAAGCCCAACCTTAAAAACAATAGACACAAAAAACTGCTGTTATTAGGTTGCTGCTCCCAATCAGTTTTGCTTGTGAACCTTTTTTATTCAAGATTCCTTGTCACAGGTTGCACACTTCTACGTATAATGAGTGATGTTCCCATCACATATATTTGAATAGTTTTTAGAGGCCCAAAGAGGTAAAACTATACTGTATTGTCAGGGTGCGGTATGGTGAGCAGGTTGGTGGACCCAAATGCAGGACGCAGAGCGGAGAAGGTACAATTCAAAAAGGTTTATTATGGCAAACAAAATAAACCGAGCACACTTACTGGCAGAGTGGCTGAGATACATCCAAAGAATAAACAATCCAAATGAAACAGGTAATCCAAACAGGTACAGATCCAAAACAGACAGGGCAGAGACGAGACAAGCACAAAGCTACACATGACAGAGCATATACATGCTACAATGACCGGACACAGACTAAGGAAACAAGCAAGTATATATGCACACACATGGGTTAACGAGTTGGGAGGAGAATCCACAGGTGAAAGACATGAGGGACTAATCAGGCACACAGACAGGTAGAGTGACAGCAGGGGAAAACAGACAGATACTAACAGATGCAAAACACAAGACCATACACTAACTGGAACTCAAGGTACTTAGCGGACAAGCAGGCAGAGGAATTGCTGGGGTAACAGACATAACACAGGTTACTGAACACGGGCCATATCAAAATAAGATGTAACAGATCAGAACGATAAAAATAATAAACTAACTTAGACACAAGCAGACAAGGGCAAAACAACACAGAAGTTTACAGACCAGAAATAAACACTAATGAACATGAACCAAGGCACAGCACTGGGAACTAAGATAAGAGACAAGAAAGATACTAAGTAACTTAAAGATGCGGATGAATAATAATAATAATAATAATAATAAAGGCTACACAGAGACTAAAGCAGAATGATCAAAATCAGATTAATTAATGAAACTGGCAGAGAACATAAATAGACACCTAGCAAACAGACATAACTCAAGCATGATGGTACAGAAACTAATACATGAGACTGGAACAGAAATGAAATCAGGAAAATACCAAAACACCACTAAAAACCAACTGGTGGATAATAACCAGATAAACAATAACATCAGGCAGAGGACGCACTGTAAAGATTGCAAGCAAACTAAAAACTAAGTCTAAACTAACAGCACAGCAAAAGGGATTCTAACTAAGAAGACAGGGCGGCTAAGGGAGACAAGATAACAGACCACGAAGACTGGATACAAGACCACAGACAATAGAACAGATACCGAACTGATAAATGAATAAACGGAACAGATGACAGGACAAACATGCAGATACAAAACCAAACCCCCAGGACAGGATCGTGACAAGTATTTCACAAGAAAAAAACAAACTAAACAGAATTCATCTCACAATCCCTCAGATGTATCCTGTGACCCCTCAGGAGTCCCATCCCAAGTTTGGGAAACTCTGCCCTCAGGTATATGATATGCATTAAAGAGAATGTATTTGAAAAAATGGTAATTCGGGTAACATGCAGGAACATTTTAAGGATGATATGTGTACATGTTTGGCCTTCTGGGTGTTAAAACTCCCTTTTTTAGAGCTCTTATAACTCAGTTTAAAATGTGCAACTGTTATTCCCTTGATCCCCACATTGTTTAATTCAACTGTATCTACTGTACATTTAAGTACCAGTAATAATTTGTATAGGTACCTGATTCACACAACAACTTTACACTATAAACCCAACACGTTATAAAGGCAACATTACTAGGTATACTGTGCTACACCGTGCTGAGGTGTTGACAAGTTTATTAAAGACCACTGTAAAAATGTGATGAAGCCTGGCTTTAGTTTGGGTGTGTTTGCGAGGCAGTGCTGGGAGCAGGTGTTTGGACGCTGTGAGAAGCAGGAGTGAGGATGTCCCTAATAATCACCATGTAAATGTTTCTCATTAAACTGACTTAGCTGGAGCTCAAGACTCTCAAAAATGGCTTCTGAAGAACGCCATCCTGTCTGAGGCGCACCATGACACTGGTTCATAATTAACGCAACATATGTTTATTCAAATCTCCGCACGGGGTGTGAAAGAGGGCTTCAGGAGGCACCACCCATAGAGGCTGTGAAAACAGAGGGTGGTGAAATTAAGTGAGGAAAGAGAGAATGGAGAGATCTTGTGAGCTCCAGATAGAGTGAGATAGAAAAGATAGCACTTATTGCTCAGCGGAATTCACACTCAATAGCTCATGAACTCTTGGTGAAGTGCTAATGTATTCCTCAGCAACCCAGAACCAAACAAGCTGGCACTTCCTTATCCTATAATTAGCTGGTAATAAATGCTAGGTGGGTTTCTGTCCTATCAGACATCCTCAGCCATCGTAGGGCAACACTAGACCTGCAGCTGTAGTCTCAGCTCTCAGATGACAATCCAACATAAAGAACATTAAGCCACGTTTTCGGAAAGTGTCCCTTGCTTGTCAGGGGCGCCTGAATAAACATGAAACAGAAGGCTACAATTGCAAAATTTTGATACGAGTTCAAGTTCAAGTATTTTGCAAAAACTTAAGATAAAGCTCAGAAAACCCTTTGGTCTTACGAAACCTCCCTGATGCCCGGTGGAATACACATGTTGTGGTGTGACACCCCCAGACATTTGCCACTTTCTCCGTGAGCTTGTTCAAGAGAGGGGAGTGTTGTGGTGGGAAAGTAATGGGACAGTATGCACTCTCTTGTTGGCCTATGAACCTGCACTAAGCCCTATAAACACAGATATGGTATGTGTAACCTTAAGGCAACCAGCAGCAGCTTTCAGGCACTGACACTGACTCTACAGTTACAGATGAGACCTTTTGCCTGAAAAAACACCTAAAACCTGCCTCAACTTCATATTCTTAAGCTTAGTTTTCGAGTCTTCATCACTTGATGAGCTACTATCATCTGGTTGTTTTAAAAAATCTGGTTTCCTAGATTGGCTGACAGCAGAAGCTGCTTTTGAACATATTTTAATGATTATCTCATAGGAGTCTCTTTGTACCCATTATTAGGCAGTTCTCCATTGCACTGCAAGTTGTCTATGTCATTTTCCATGTCTGCAAAATGTTGAGGTCCTATTTCATTCTTTTTCTACAAGCTCTCATGTCCACTAGTCATGACTCAGTCAATGTCTAGTCTACCAGATACGAATGTGATTGATGCACTCTGACCTATCGTCCCAAAGTTACATCAGCTACATTTTCTACAGTGGTACCGAAGTCTGCACAGGTCTGACTCATGATGTGGTATTTGATTGTAGACTGATTGTAGAAATGCAACAGACTGTGGCATTAAATGTTGTATGTAACTTAATTTTCAACCTACTGCAAGGAACCTCACACTAATTTTTCACTCTGTATTAGCTCATAAATATATTTAAAATGTCTCTTTATTCAAAATCACCAGTGCTTTCATCATACAAATGTAATATGCAACACATAGTAGGAATATATGAGGTATCATGTTAAAGATACAGAGGTTTTCCAGTGATTCAGTATTGCATTTTCATTAAGTTGGGGGAATTCACAAATCAGAGTTATCAAAGGCAAAGCAGCAGAGGCTTAATAATAGTCCCTAATATGGATCAAGCTCCAAAACCACTGGATCCTACACTTCCCATAATGCAACTTTTTTTTATTAGACCCTCCCTGCCTGGTAAATGTCCACATCTTTCAAACACCCCCATTCTGTTCCTCAGACTTTAATAAGTTTGTAGTTCTCAAACCAGGCTGAGAAGAGGGACCTTTTATGATAATTTGAAGGAAATAATACATCACACAGTTTACATTGGTTTCACTGTAAGCACATTAGAGATTTGACAGAATGAAGAGCCACAACAAAAATAAAGTAGAATGTGACTGATGGCTGGTTTTGCTTTCAGGCAAAGCCATAGCTGTATTAGTTTGTGCTCATGTAGGTTCATGCATGCTGGGTTGTGCATCTGGGGCCCGCAGATCCGTGGGAGGTCCTGCACATGAACACACAACACTGGCAGCTTTATATTACCCAGACAGACAGCACAGAGCACAGCCATGACAAAATAGGGCAGCTGTGCACTTCCCCACATTCCTCTAGCCTGCTCCATGAACGCAGATCAACCCCTCCCTCATCAATCCCCCCAACCCCCAAAAATTGTCAGACTTTCCTAAAAGGCACCATACCTCCCAACACACATACCTGCCCTACACCCATCTCATGTGCAGACAGACTCCCCACCTCAGCAGTTGTCCACTTGCTGTGCCCTCTGACTACATTAAGAAATCATCACCCTTGTCAGGTCCAAGCTGACCCTGCTATACTAAGTGCTACTGTCAGGGTCAGCTGGTCTAGGGTGAGCTGCACGGCTGCAGCTACTGTTGGGGATTTAATTACAGCCAAATGAGAAGCTTATAGAAGGTGGAGCATAGAGAACATCATGGAGTGACTGTGAGCCCATGCTCTATCCAAAGGTAACAAAATCTGCCTGTGAGCACATCTGAAGCTCACAAATCAATATGTTATATTTTGTTTGTTTAACCAAGAAATTGTCAGAGATCCAAGATATAACTTGATATTAAAAAGCTACTTGATTCCCCCTGTTTCTAGTCTGCTAAGCTAACCATCGCCTAGCTATAGTAGTATAGCATAGTATACTTAGCATATCTTTTTATCTAACTATCAGCAAGAAAGCACATAAAAATATTTCCAAAACTATTCTATACTATAGAAACGTTTTCATTTTCATTTCAGGTTCATTTGAAATGCATCTACTTAAATTACATTAATGTGAAATAGCATATTAGCATCATCCTGAAGCATCCTGTCTGTCTTTGCTTGTCTTGCTTTCAGTTTAATGATTTGTATTTAGTCTGAAAATTTCTTGATTTTATGATGTTTGACTAACTTAATAAAGTTATATTGGGCATGGGCATTCAGTATGTTTTTCCTTCAGTAACAAGCTCTGTTGTCTTTGTTTATCCAGAGTGGCAGCTGTACATCAGCTGCCACTCTGAATAGTCGCTTGTTCTAATGCCTAATTATCAGGCCATAAATCCTGCTGGACAAGGTGTCAGGTGCTGTCAATTCAGCCAAGGATTTCAATGGGTCTTTGTCACCTATCCAGTGAAAGACACAGTCTGTTGATTTAATAATTGATCGACCCTCATACATACTGGTTCAGTGCATGGTTTCTGTTGTATCGCCTGCCCTCTTTATCCCATACTGACACTTGAGAATGGCTTTATCATCCTTGAAGTTACCCTAACTTAACTGAATTTAGAGGATGTTCACAAGAAACCAGCTGAAATGTGAGATGTTAAATCTGGCAGTGGAATATTTGGTGAATTACATTACATTTCCTGAATAATAAAATGTTTTATTGCGGTTTCTGCTGACTTTGCTTAATTTTAAGCTCAACCAAAAGCCTTTTGCCACACCTCTGTTAACCTAAGTCTGATTAAATAACAGAACTGAGTCGCCACTCTTTAGCTTAAGACTGGCGAAGCAGCCACTTTGCTGTCCTTGCAGTCACATTGACCCACTTGGCCACCTTTCCTTGCCTTAGCCCAGTTTCCCATTGTCTGCCAGGTGTCTGGTATATTTAGTCGCTGCCATGAAGAAACACTGTTGGAAAAGAATGCTTACATAATGTCATAGCTATTAAGAAGTTGCTGAGATATTAAAAGTCTGGACTGAAGTGGTGGAATGACCAAGCATTAGACCTACAAGACTGCTTTTTATGCTGCTAACATAAAAGTTTTTAACCTCAGTTTTATATATTTCTTACACAGTCTACACACATATTTGACAATTTTACATTATGTAGGTAATGGCAATGAAATTATTCCTCTCTCACATTTATTCAATTATCATTTCCATGCAAACAAAAACTCCACTTACAACTCACCTTGCTGGACATGTAGGTGTAGGAATACAAAAACACTGAGATGACAGTGAGTCATGACATCGCTATCAATTAATCGGGAAAACATAAAAAAACAGATTCCAACCTTTTCTGTAAGGACTTTATTACCTTTATCACCTCCCAGTCTAAGGTGAATTCAAAACTTCTGATCTCCTTGCACCCTAACTCAGTCTTGGAAGTACACCGCCCGAGAAGGTGCAGCAGAAAATTACTTTTGAAGGAAATCTGATCTGAATGCTGTGTTAAAATAATCCTGCCCCCTTGCTTCTTAACGTCCTGCGAGCTTGATGCTGGGGGCCTTGATATTACAATCACTGTAATGAAGCTGGAATTGATTGAATGATTGGCAGCTTGAGACATGTGCGATGAATGACCTGAGCCGCGGATTTAATGCACAAACACAGTGATGGACACAGTGTTCTGGGGTATGTGAAACCATGGAAAGTGCAGCAGGGTTAAAGCACAAGAGGCTAAGACTGAGGTATGTGTGTGTCCATGCATGTATGTGTGCGGGTGTAGGCACACGCTGTAGTCCCGTAACCCTGTTCGTTTCACTTGCTCCTGGGCAAGCGCTGGCATTTGTGTGCAATGTGTGTAATGTGAGTGTGTGTATTTGTGTACATGGCTTGAGTGGCAGGAGGCAGAGGGGCACTGCTAGGGGTGGTCAAACACAACAAGTGAAG
This sequence comes from Micropterus dolomieu, assembly GCF_021292245.1. Classification (NCBI taxonomy): domain Eukaryota; kingdom Metazoa; phylum Chordata; class Actinopteri; order Centrarchiformes; family Centrarchidae; genus Micropterus; species Micropterus dolomieu. The sequence continues at coordinate 22,983,439 of NC_060163.1, read as the reverse complement.
GAGAAGGTGGTGTAGCCTTTATATGTGTGTGTTGGGATTCGGATCAGACACGTTTAGCTGGGCATGGTGGCTTTAAGCAGCGTTTCAGCTGACAACAACTTGCCAACCAGAGGTCTTGCCTGCCACTGCCACCACCTAAGTCGTCTGATTCATCTGGCCCTATCAGTCCACTGCTATCTGTATCAATCATTAGAAATAATTTATTTTTAGTGGGATGTGGCCTCTCGCCCTCCTTGCTGCCCTCTTGCTCCCTGTGGGCCCCCTCTGCCTTGGAGGCCCTCACTAATGAGTGTCAATCTGGAGGGCTGTGGCACTTTTACTGCAGACACCTCCCCTGACAAACGCAGGGCTTCAGTCAACATGAATCATGCAAATGGACGCCAGCAAAAGTGACAGCGGTGCCATCCGCCGCCAAACCCCTCCCTTGTTTCCTCCCCAGCCTTTTAAAAGTTTCTTCATAAAAGCCAGAACTTCTGTTTGTTTTTCTTTTGATGCACTGTTATTGCTTGAAGTCATTACAAATTATTTTTATTTACTATATAGTGCACTATATTTACCCTCCACCATTTTATTTAATTGACCAAATTAAAATTTATGCAGAAATTTCACACTCCAAAAGATTCCCACAATGAAAAGTAGTGTCTACATGGGCACCAGTCTCTAAAAATCCCTCAATGCAATGTGTCACATTTAATAGAAAATTGCCGTTGTGCAACAGCACACCTGCCAGTGATGACACAAAATGATGATGATTTGTGTCAGAAATCTTTATATAGAGAGATTGTGGACCCAGATAACAGTCTACAGTCACTTGGTGGCTCTGCGGTACTGTACTTGTGCTGAATGCTAAACGTCAGCATGCTACTTTGCACAGTGTTTAGGTACAATGTTTACCATGTTCACTGTGCTAATTACCACTAAAGACAGCAGAGGGGAATGGGAATGTCATCAGTTTGGAAGGGATTTGGGCATAAGCCGAAGTATCGGGCAAAATTTTAATTTTGCAATAAATGAAAAGTTGAGGGATCACCAAAGTCAGGTTCACCCTCTGGGGACCATTACTGTCTGTGCCAAAACTCATGTCAACCCTTGTGGTTAGTGAGATATTTCAATCTGAACCAAAATGGTGGACAGGCCAAGTAAGCATCTGACAAACATTGTGATGCCAATCGTGCTTTAAAAAATTGGCATACATAAACATAGGTTTTGGCATACATTTCATCTGGACATTTACACCAGACATTTAAAAAATCCATGTATCAGCTGTGAAGGACTTCGGCTACAGTAGTTCAACTTTTGTGGTGCTGTTTTTTGTATTGATTTCAATTAACATGTAGGGTCAAGCTCTGGTCACTAATTAGCACCAGCACTGACTTTGTACGCCTGACATGACAATTTGAAGGCTCCCACTCTTTGTGATCATCATGTCATGATGGTTTGAACCTTGACAAATCTGTTTTGTCATTATAGCAACATACTGTAGGTATCAGTATTTCTGTGTCCTTTGTCTCAGTGTGTATTAATCAAATTGCTTGTCTGTACAGTATGCATGTGTCTATCCTCTGTGTTCCTTTGATTCTCGGGACATTGGTGTTTTCTAGTAACCAGGCGGACGTCAGAGATCTATTCTGGATGCCCGGTGCAACAGCCGGCCAGCAACAGCGGCAGGGGGAAGGAATGCCGTCTGTCCGGAGGCCTGGACAGAATGATCGCTGATCCTGTCGGAGGAAGCGGCTCTCCTGTTTCATGGGTTGTGTGGAAAAGAGAGAGAGAGAGAGCGAGAGGGGGTGGGGTTGGACTGGGGACATGACGCTCTTGAGAGGGAGAGAAAATAGTGCGAGTAGTGTTGGTGGTGGTTTTGGGGGGCTGAAGGCATTTGGTTTGGTGCCAGTTGAGCCAGCATTCTGGCATGCCACATTCCAGGAGATCAACACCACGGTGTTTCCTTTCACCCCCAATCCACATCCACCACTCTGCAGCCCAACCCGCATCACCATTTTTTTCTCCAATAAATCTTTATTGAGGAAGAAAAACAAACCACTAATGTATCATCATCTGTACAACAAACACAAAAATGGATAATCGCAATATGGTTAAACATCTTAAAGTGAATCTAAGGCAGCATAGTACCAGATACAGTAGTTACCAAGTGTCTTCACTAAATTAAACTGGCGTTGGGTGGGTGGAGATGGTGTAGTGGATAAGACCTTTGGTGTGAGAGACCTGGGTTCAATTCCCATGGTGACACCAATGTGTCACTAAGCAAGACACTTAACCCCTAGTTGCTCCAGAGGCGTGTGACCTCTGACATACATAGCAATTGTAAGTTGTTTTGGATAAAAGCATCAGCTAAATGTATAAATGTAATGTAAATATAAACACATTATCCCTCAGAGAGAGAGAGAGAACATGATCTTTAAATTGAGACTGAGATTTTTGAGACAAAACAAACAATATATTTTTTCTCTTAAAAAGCAGAAATGATAAGCAATAAAAGGTATCCTTCCTCATTCCAGTACACACAAGGGTTTTACATGATGCTCTGAAAATATATATGTCCAACACTGCAGATAATCATAAAGAATACGAAATTTAAAAAAAATTCCCACCACCTCCCCTCCCTAGCATTCACTTTGCAGGCCTGACATGACATTACAAATTAAAAGCAGAAATGATAAGCAATAAAACACATCCTTCCTCAATTCAAGACACATAAGTGTTTTGCCAATAAATGTTTCTTGGTTAGCTTATCTTCTTGAGTTACTCACTATGTTTTAGCATTAACAATTATCTTGTACTTGTCATCGTGACAACAGTGGTTGAACATCCGCAAAACTGTCTTTTGTCACTGTTCAGTTTATCAAGGAGGATAGTGGATTTCTCATGATACCCTAAATGATGCCCATGATGATAAACAGGATGACTTTAAAGCGATACATTGACATGAAACAACTAGGAGACATAGCTGCAATGTTTAACTATCTGAGTGCAATTGAATGTTGGGACCTGGTGTTTGAGTTTGCACGATGAAATGACATTGATGTCCCCGACCCCCATGTGGCTCAACCTATCCCTCATATGGGGTAAGTTGAGCCAAGAGTCCACTTTTTTTTGGAAAGCCATATTTTGAAAAAAGTTTATTTTAGATCTAAATCGATTATTATTCCCAGGGATGCACCACATCCTAAAATATATGCACATATTTTAGTTGGAGACCTTACTGTCATGTCCTCAGTTTAGAGACACCGCAAGTAAAAACTGACTCAACTCACCCTGCTCTCCCCAACACATGTACACCCAACCATAAGCAAGCTTGTAGATAGCAAGACAATAGTGTCGTGAAGCATAAAGCTGAGCTGATTTCCTCCCCAAATAATAATGAGCAACTTCGGGTAGAAGAAACATCACTTTCCATCGCATTATTTTTGCTTTCCCAAATAACATATTCGGATTCGGGTACATCCCTAGTAGACAGACCAACAGACTTTCTTTGTCATGGATAGATAGCCATGCCAGCATGGCTAAAAGCCTGGTAATGCCCTGCCCACTTTTTAGCTCTACTATACACAGCTCTTTTGCTAACTAGCTAAGTTTGTTGTAGCAAACTGATACTCCCGTAGTATTTCTCAACACCAGGGACAACACAACAGACCGATCTTGTTGCTTTAGGGTCACTTGGTGGAGGAAATAATGGTGTTTGTGCTGTTCTCATCTGCACTGCATTTAGCATCTTCTTGGAATACCTGTTTGTCATATTAGCTGCAGGCCTCAAGCATGCACTTAAAGCCTCAAGCTGGAGTTTCCTGCCCTGTTGTTGGCTGTTTGGGACCACAGAGACTTTCAGAAAGATTTTACTGAGATGCCGGACATCACTGCTTCACTTCGTCAAGCTAAGTATTTGCTGCTTAACATACTTATCCTGAGTTGATGTCATGGCTCTGTTCAGTCAGTGTTTGTGTACTTGGAAATGTCAAAATATGAACTATATCATGGCGTCTGATGTTTGGTCATTTCAGCTCTTATGCTGCTGCCACCAATGTGCAATATTTGCATTACATTACATACTGTGGATTTGTGTGAACTTGCTTCAGTATTCCAGTTAATATTATTGTATCTGCACTGAGTTCCTGAGCATCTGTTCTATGGATTACACTACATCATACACACTTAATGCAAAATAAATTACATTTATACTGACATTCATCTGCTACATATCAACAATACATTCAAGCTAATTTTTGTGAATTTAAGGTGTAAGTAACTAATTGCCTGCTGCTGTGTGGTTTTGAAGCATCCTAACTTGCTGCTGCTTATCAGGTGGGTTGTTGGGTTTAGCTGTATGCATATTACTTAACTGGATAGCAAATTCCCTGTAATGGTTGGAAGTGGCCACACAGCAGCTGCTGTTCAGCCCACACATAGCAGACTTTGGAGCTTTGCACCTAATGTGTTTTTTTTCGTAATCTGCCGATCTTGGTGTTTGCTTGTGGGGCGTGACAACATCACAGCTCAGACACCAAACATCATTGTATACCTTAATAATATAATAAACAATAACAATAATAAAACAAACAACAATGATGAAGCATACAGCAATAAATAGAAATGTGAAGCCATTGGGACATATAAGCATGAAAGTTATAAGACGAGACTCGGGGATGATCTCATGAAAATGGGAAGTTTATTCCACAGTCTTGTGGCCACAACTGAAAAGGCATGATTACCCTTTGTTTTCAGTTGAGCTGGTAGAATAGCGAAAAGGAGCTGGCTTGTGCATTCACCTAAAGTTACAGATTCTTAGGAATTTGCTGACTAAAATGAAAGAACCTACTGCTAAGGCAGGACTATGGTGAAAATGCCACCAATGTCGCCGTCAAAGTTTCACTTTCAGACTTTAATTTTTTCATGTGGAACATTGATATTTGCTAATAACTCAAATGGCAAGATCTGAAGTGACATTTTGAAGTGACATTTTAAACTTCAGGGAACATGATGCGCCTGGTGTAACATCTTCGCTTTCCACCATCACTGCCACAAAGTGCCCTTGAGCAAAGCAGTGAATCGCAACCTGCTGTGGGGCATATAAGGGAGCATTATCTCTGTGTGCCTTCAGCAGGAATTTGTTAAACACGGTCAATTTTATGTTATTTGCAAACACAATTGCACCATATACTGTACTGTACATCACCCATTGCTCAAAAAAGATGAGATAGTGACCTTTTGAGGAATCATTGTAAGTTTAAAACACAATGCAGTAAACTAGAGACACATTTGACCTGAAATTTTTTTCACTGTGTGTTTCTAATTTGGTCTCTAACCACTCAATGATGCTCACATGGACATGCTGGGTGTGAAAACCATCACATCCCCTCAGACTTTTGCTCTTTTGTTACTTGTGTGAATGTGTAGTGCATTTTACCGGCGATGTGAACAGCAAGACAACAAGTGGAGGCAAATATATTACATTATTGCTGGCAGCGTGGGTCTAGGGACAGCAATGTCAGTCGATCCAGACTGAAATATCTCAACAACTATTGGATGGATGGTCACAAAAGGAAGGAAAGAGGATGAAACCTATAGACTTTGGTGATCCCCTGACTTTTTCTCTAGTACCAATTAGTCATCCTCATCGTGGTTGACATTTGTGATTTTGAGTGAAATGTCTTGAAAGCTTTTGGATGGATTCTATGAAATTTGGTACAGACATTCATGTTTCCTTCCGGATAAATTGAAATGACTTTGATGATCCCCTGACTTTTCATCTAGTGTTATCATCAGATAAATTTAATTTTTTTCTCAGATACCTTTGTACTGTACTTTGTGTTTTGTCCTAATTAGCAAATGTTGCATGCTAACAGGCTAAACTAAGATACTGAACATGGTAAACATCATACCTGCATGTTGGCATTATCAATGCTAATCCATCAGCATTTTGCTCAAAGCAAGAGTGTGCATGTATAAAAAGTGATTATCAGAGTATTAATATATTTGAAATATATAGATGTTCTTTGCTATTATTATTTTATCTTTTTTATTGATTGCACGGTATCTCTGTGTGTTTGTGACTGTGAGCTTTTGTGTGTAAAAGAAGGTTTTGTGTGGCCATGGGTATTTTTATGAATTTGTGTGTGCATTCATGTGTATGTGTGTATTTTTATGAATCCATGCATGTGTGAATGCGTGCACGTCTATGCGAGTGGTGGACAGTCTGTCAGCTCAGGTTAAGCTGACGTTGAGTGGCCACACCCCAGGGGTGTGCAGGCCTGCAAGGCGGGCTCTCTCTCATCAGCAGCATTAGGCCGCGGAGTGTGATGGCTGCTGACCCCCGGCGAAGCTTAGGCCGTGACGGTTGGCCGGTGTTGGGCACCAATAATGCCAGGTTCTGGGCTCACTTCCTGCCAGGAGCAGCCCTCACTCTCCTGCTGTCAAATAGTAAGTGGCGATGGAATAGATGGCACTTTGGTTAATTTGTGCTGGGCCTCATCAAGGACACCCTGTTAAAATGCCCCATATCTCTGAGTCATAGGCCATGGAGGAGATGGAGGGAAGGGGGGGGGGGGGGGGGGT
>NC_060163.1:22971747-22976852 GCF_021292245.1 Micropterus dolomieu | reverse complement strand
GGGGGGGGGGGTTATCGGGAAAGTAGTTTGAACAAAACTTTCTCTACTTTTAGGAGAGAATTAAAGGGTTATTGTAATTTTGTATAACTTTCAGATTTAGCCATCTTTTCTATCAATTGAATGAAAACGTTCTCCTAGCCAAGATAATTGGTAAGATTTGGTCCAACAGGAGCAGCCACACAATCACATTGGTTTTAAACATGCCCCCAGGTTAGACAAACTCATTTGGAAGAGAAAATAAAGGCGAACTTTAAAATTACTACCTAAACTACCTGTTGTAAACAAACCTCACAGTTAAAAGACTTACCTCCGGGTCCAACTTAGACCTACATTACTGGCTGTAGTTGCCATACAAATATTTTCCTGTGGTTAAAGTGATTTTAAAAAAAACATGCTAAAGTGTTGGTTTATTTCCATTCTGTCAGATCATCTGAGCGCTTGTTTCTTGCCCCTTTGGACTTCTTTTAGAGATGTTGCCATGTTCTCATAATGAGATCTCAGCAATTATTTCCGTGACATCAATGGGGCGGCTGTGGCTCAGGAGGTAGAGTGGGTTGGCTGTTAATCGGAATCTGCGGTTCAATCCCCGGCTCCTCCAGGCTGCATATCAAAGTGTGCTTGGGCAAGATACTGAACATCGCATTACCCAGTGTATGAATGTGTGTGAATGTTAGTTTCTGTTTGAGCACTTAAGCTCAGTGTGTGAATGTTAGTTTCTGTTTGAGCAATGTGTATGACTGGTGAATGTAGATGTAGTACTTTGAGTGGTCGAAAAGACTAGAAAGGCGCTATACAAATACGGAGCATTTACATTTTACAATGTTATCATAACAGTAATGATGAACAAAGCTAAAGCCCATTGGCCAAATCTCTTGTTTGGCTTTGAAAGGTCCAACTTTGCACCATATTGATGGACCTTTCTAGTTATGGGTGATGATATCAGATATTGTATAAATATATTTTTTGTATATCTTAATAGAAAAAAAAAATCTAGGCAACGCTCTAGATAAGGTGGATCAAATTCAGATCTATGATCTGTGAACAGAGAAGTTTGGCTCCCTGTTGTGTGATGGTCAACAATGGCAGCAGGTGCACCACAGGGAAGAACAACTGGCAGGCAGGGCCACCACCAGGAAATGACCCCTGCCAGAAACAACAATGAAAAAGCCAGGGTTTTGGAGCCTAGAAAATATGAAGTGACAAAGGGTGCCCTTTGTGTGGGAATTGACATGGTACAAGGGTGACACTGTGCACCCTCTAGGGGTTGATCTTCCAGTCAGGATCAAATGCCAAAACTAGGTCAGGGGGAAGAGAGAACGGGAGAGAAAGGGAGGGGAAGTCTTAATATTAAGGAAAACTGTGGCAGTTTATTTTAGTGTTCAAGTCCTTAAGCAGAATAGGCTGTACAATCAGTCAAATACACCATTATCACCCACTCATCTACCACTTTCATACATTTCTGCCAAAGTCAAGGCTGACAGTTGGATAGACATCAGATACATCAGTAGCCAGCAGACAATGGCAGACTTGTGGTTTCGTTGAGTGTTGGTTTGGTCCGTACTGATGAAAAGGCACCTGTGGTTGTAGGTTGTAGTGATATCAACAAAGGCAGTGGTTTTTAATGAGTTTTAATAGAGATGTTTTACAGGAAGTTATCCAGAATAAATTAGAGAAGAATCTGTGAAAAACAAACTTAAAAATAATCCTAATGAGGAGCATCTGTCACTACTTTTTGGTTCTCGCTGAAATGTGTTCCTAATATACAGAAATGGAATTTGTCAAGTACCCAAAGTTGTTATTAAATGTAATCTTTGATCAGATTATTTGACATTTTCCATGTCTCCTGAAAACTCATATTTACATACTACAAATTTCTTGCCAAATATGTTGTGAGTGGACACATGATTTCTGCCTAGATTATGTTCTTTGGCAATGTTTGTTTTCCAGCGATGAGACAGCTACATTTTTAAAATGCACTCAAGTGTATGACTTCGACACTGCAGACTGGAATTTGAATCCACAGGCCTGTGTGTGGTTAGGGCTTAAGCAACAAAAGCACTTTTGATTAAGGTTTTGGAAAGATTATGGTTTCAGTTACATGTTGATAAAGTGAAAGCATCCGGTTTTGTTCTTTTCAACATTTATTCAAGACAGCAATCTTTCCTAAACCTTAACTGAGTGCATTGAATTGCATAAACATAATAAAGAACAATCATGTTTTAGATAAATGAATATTTGATGAAGCAAATAAAATTCGTTTGGCAGTAAATGTTTTCCAGATGTGCAGAATGTTTCCCCATTATGTTGAGAAAAACAACTGGCATTACATTTTTTAACAAACATAGATGCTGTTGCCATAGGTGTTATTTACACTGGGGATGCTGGGGTCATGTCCCCACCACTTTCTAAACTGGATGATTTTATCCCCATCACTTTTTGAAAGCATTTGTGAAAATTGTTCTGAAAAATAGCTTGCAACACGAAATGTTAAATAACAAATTAAATTGATTGAGGAAAAGCACAATAACAAAACATGCAATGCAATTTAAATATAGAAGAAACACAAATGCATTGTCCAAGAAAGTAAATTTGGCAAAAAAAGAGAGATACTGATTACTGCATTATATTCTGTTATGTTTTTATATTTTGAATTGTCACCTGCCACCTGACTTTTGTGTTTCCCTTCATATAAATAAAGACATTTACACCATTACATCAATATTAATATGTTCAATATTCAGTATTTGAGAAGTCTGGCTTCTCTTGTTCAATGAAAGTGTTATGTAGAAAAACACGTTTATTTTGCTATCAAAGTAAGGTATTATCTTAGTACTGAATCTTTCAAAAAACTTTCAAACGATACTTAACAGTAGTCCGTACAATGATTTACTAGACCTGAAACGATAAGATGATTAATTAAGCAGTCAATAATGAAAATAGTAACTTATTGCAGCCCAAATGACCAATATTGTTTTGAAGTGGCAACATAGATTTCTCCATTTCTCTCCTCCGTATTGGTTTACTGAAGGGATTAATAAAAGAGACTTAATAGAATTGCCCAAGATCCTCATTTATTATGAACATCGTTAAAAAAAGGGTTATGCATGTTATAATGTGTGCTAACAAGGTGCAATGTCAACTTCCTTCTTTCCCCCTCCAATCATCTTCTGCCTACCAGCTATGACTTGCCTATAAAGTTCTCATCTGGGAACGCAGGGTGCTAGCATTGTGAGATGAACAACAGCGGTAATAACAACAACTGGGCTGATCTCCCCCTCCAGAGGAACAGGGGTCTGGCTGGTTCAAGCACACCGGTGACCGACCCTCCCTCTGGCTCTTGTTTGTCACGAGCTGACCCTTCCATTTAATTAATTAAAATTAGCATCTGTCCCCTTGGCATTGACTTGTTACGTCAGATAGAATCAGCTCTTGTATCAGCGGGCCCCTGGGGCTGCTGGCCCTAACGAGGCCCAAGATCCTAATTAGACAATGTAAAAGGGAGGTGAGTGGCGGGGTAAGAGGGAGCTGGACAAGGAGGAGAGACGAGAGGGGGTGGTCTGAGCAGGGGGGCACAGAGGGTCCTGCTGGGCTGAGCTGGCCCTGGGGGGAAGTTGGGTATTTATACACCCGGCACCTAAACATGATTGAGGGGGGAGGCTGAGGAGCAGCCCTGAATCTTTCTCTCTGTCTGTTGTACATCCTCTCGCTCTGTTTATCTTCCTCTAACTTTGTCCGGTGTGTGTGTGTGTCTCTCTATTTGTCTCTTTCAACGTCCTTCTCACCTGCTCTCACCCTCATTGTCACATCAAAACAAGAAATACAGGATCAGACAAGGATGTACAATCGCAGATTAGAGAGCAATCCAACAAATTCTTGCAAACCACCTTTGATTTTTCACATTTTTAAGCAAACTTCATATCTACATTTTACAGGTTTATGGTTAGGAAGAGAAAAAGTACAATAAATGCCCATTCAATATTTCGAACAGTGCCAATGCACTTTCACTACTAAAACAAAACCTTTTTAAAAAAAAAACTTTTTTACTCTCAGGGGGAAGTTTTATTTTTTTCTACAGAACTTTTATCAAAATGTTTAAAATGTTGTCTATACAAGATATAAATAAAATACAGTCTAAAACTGGCACATTTTAATTTAAATCAGTACATGTCAAGGCCATGCAGCTTTTGGCACTTGCCAGTTTTTGATACTATCGACACATCTTTTGATAGAAAGTATGGAGCTAAACCTAAATAGTATTTCTAATTTTAAATTCATGAGAGCTCCCTCCCTGCCACTACACACACACACTCACACACACACACACTCACACACACACACACACACACACACACACACACACACACACAAAGGTTTGAACCATCTCTAGCTGCTGTTGCTGCTTGCACTGCTGCCCATTTCTGTTGTGTAAAACCACAAATGTATCACAGTTAGTGTCTACTCTCTGATGTATGTCTCAGGGCAAGTGGCTCTGCCTGTGTTTCCTGATACCCTTGCTATCCAAGGTCGAGACAGATGCTGGTGTTTGGGCTGCTGCTGGTGATGAGAGAACAGCCAACGTGAGCAGACAGGATGTGGGCAGCGACTTATAGGCTTCCAGATAGACATGTGTCAGTAAAACAATGGGTGACATGGGAGGACGCTCATGTGGTGGGAGATGTTAAAGCTTTCTGAAAGTCTTAGAAGGAGAGCGTGTCAGTACGAGTAGAGAAAGTGAGAGCAAGAGGGAGACTTAAATTTATCTCTTTTAATCCGCAGCAAGTCTTGGGTGATGTGCACACACACACACACACATGCACACACCAGAGATGCACACAAGTCTTTGAGCTAGAGTCCAAATCAAGTCTCAAGTCTTTTATGGTTATAATGAATGTTGTATCACCTGCTGTGTTCAAACCAGGCTGCTTATAAAAACTGCATAGCTATAAGGGATTCTGTAACTAACCTGTTTTTCACTTACAGAGCACAACCATGTAATGTGCAATTAATGACAGCTTATTAACTACCGCAAGTCAACGCCTCCCCCAGACTCTCAAACCAGTGTAACGTTATAGCCTAACTAAATAAAACTGTAACGTTACATGATC
>NC_060163.1:22932691-22971647 GCF_021292245.1 Micropterus dolomieu | reverse complement strand
CCAGATAGACATGTGTCAGTAAAACAATGGGTGACATGGGAGGACGCTCATGTGGTGGGAGATGTTAAAGCTTTCTGAAAGTCTTAGAAGGAGAGCGTGTCAGTACGAGTAGAGAAAGTGAGAGCAAGAGGGAGACTTAAATTTATCTCTTTTAATCCGCAGCAAGTCTTGGGTGATGTGCACACACACACACACACATGCACACACCAGAGATGCACACAAGTCTTTGAGCTAGAGTCCAAATCAAGTCTCAAGTCTTTTATGGTTATAATGAATGTTGTATCACCTGCTGTGTTCAAACCAGGCTGCTTATAAAAACTGCATAGCTATAAGGGATTCTGTAACTAACCTGTTTTTCACTTACAGAGCACAACCATGTAATGTGCAATTAATGACAGCTTATTAACTACCGCAAGTCAACGCCTCCCCCAGACTCTCAAACCAGTGTAACGTTATAGCCTAACTAAATAAAACTGTAACGTTACATGATCGACAACAAACCTGTAGATTGTTTGCAGCCACCGTTAAAAATTAACGCTGATGGCAGCCAGCGGGACGTAAATGATGAAGTTTGGCAAGCAAACAAACGCTCAGTCATCTTTTCATATCATAGTAGGAGTTAACCTCCGGTAGGTCATAGCTAAAGCAAGAATCAAGCTAACGTTAGATGGCCAATGCTGAGCAAAACATTTTTGCTAACCTCAGGTTTCTAACCTATTTTACGTGCAGTGCTTCTTTGTTTGGGTCTTGTTGTATGAAGTTTTAAAGCCAAAGTTTATGATGAATGGCTCATCAGCTGCCGGTGTTTGTTGAGCTCTCTCACGTGTGGTGGCGCGCAGCAGATCCGTAGTACGTGTTACGTAGACAGGTTATAGGTAATGGAGGGAGGGGAATAACAGCATGCTCATCAGACATTTCCTAAAAATAAACATTGTTCACGAGTCCCGCACCTCGAGTCCGAGTCGAGTCTGAAGTCTTTTGAGGACGAGTCTCGAGTCTCAAGTCAAGTCTGAAGTCACTCTGTGTGCAACTTAAGTCGTACTCGAATCCCCATCTCCGGCACACACATTCACCAAGATTATTTCATGCCTCATATCAAACTCTCCATCTTTGAATTTCTTCGCACTTTATTGTTCTTCCTTTCCCTTTTCCTCTCCTGTGGATTCTTTCTGTGCACCGGTCTTTGGACAGTGGTTGTAACATTGTTTAGTTCTGCTTTGATTATTATGTGAGTGTGAGATAAAGATATTGAAGGATTCATCTCTATAAACAGATATCTGCAAATGAATGCAGAATCTGTATGGGAGAGACAAGATTTTTGTATTGGAAGCATTCTGGTTTCTGTTTATAGTCCAACTTAATTAAGTAATGACCTATCATGTTTGAGCGGGCTTTGGTTGCATGCAGGTAAACATTCCACGTGGAGAGCAAAAGAGGTGGAAAGCACTGGCTGAAATGCAATCTCAGAACCCAGTGGCTATCATCGGATGCCGATTTAGCTTTTTTAATCTCAGAAACCTAGAGATTCAAGACTACAAGTTCAGTTCTTTAACCTGTAAAATCCAGCCACAATGGTACATTTAGGAAAACCAGAATCATGTTTATGAGTGAGCCAAAAGGCGAAGCTTTCCATTTACCAGCCATCTATGTTCCAACCCTGGTCATGAGCTTTGGGTAGTGACTGAAAGAATGAGATTGCAGATACAAGTGGCTGAAATGGGTTGGGCTCACCTTTTAGAGATAGAGGGAGGAGCTGCTTTTTCATGTTGAAAGAGCCAGTTCAGGTGGTTTGGGCATCTAATCAGGATCCTCCTGGGAGCCTCTTTGGAGGTTTTTTCCAAATGGTAGGAGACCCCGGAGTAAACCTGAACACGCAGGAGAGATTATATATCTCTCATCTAGTTTGGGAATGCCTCTGGATACCCCAGGGGGAGCTGGAAAATGTTGCTGTGGAAAGGGATGTCTGGACTACCTTGCTCGGCCTGCTGCCACAGCGACCAGGTCACGGATAAGCAGCAGAGAATGGATGGATGCTCGAGATAAAGCTGTGTTGTTATAAAAAGGTAGCAGATCTCATTCATTTTTAAACAAGAGAGAGTATAAAATGTCATGTGTTGCAATTGTGCACATGTGAGTACTTTTAGCAAATTCTGCACATGCTTTTGTGTTTGTGTGTGCATCTGTCTGTACTGCAGGTGCATGTGACTCTGTGTGTGTGATGGTGTTGACATGATGATGGTGAGGGGGGGTCAGTCGGTCATCACCCAGTTTGCAAGTGAGAGGACTGGGACCACATGCCCCTCTTTTAACTGTGTCAGATCACGGTGGCCTCTCCAAATCATGTTCCTGTCACACAAAAGCAGCACTGCACTGCATACATACACTACATACAGGTTTTCTTTCCAAATTTGGAAAGGTTATGTTTTCTGCACATTATGTTTTTGTTTCCATGCATTCATTTTTCAGATTGATCAGTGTTCTAAAGAGGCTTAAATGGTTTTGCAGAATTAAAAGGTTGCGGATAATAATCAAATTGGTGCAACTTCAGGTTCAGCATAACAGAAAAGTACATAAACATTATAGCATATGTGAATGAGCTTTGTAAGTTGTCTTGCTTCTATACCTATTCTATTTTATAACCTCTTCTATAGTCTAGATGTTAAATGACAATTAATGTAAATACTCATGTAAGCTGATGTCAATTGAGAGCAGTAAACCAGACAGTGGAAAAACTGGAGTGCAGGAAAGTGTTGATTGCTGGCTGTCGTTCAACGATTTTCTGTGTGTGTGTGTGTGTGTGTGTGTGTCCTAGCAAGTGTGTGTGTGTGTGTGTGTGTGTATGTCCAGTGTAGCTGTGAGGAACTCCTTGAGCTAGTCCCCATCTTTGTCAGCTGGCGAGCATTCCCAATATAAGCACTCTAATTGCTCAGAAAATTACAGCTAACAATGATTGCACTTGACACTGGCTGACATTACGGTGACACCACAACGCCTCATGCGCCCCAGCACTCCCCACCATCCTCGCCTCCCCTCCCCTCCCCTCCCCGCCCAACACCCTCCTCAGGATGTTGTGCCAGCCCCCATTGACCGAAGCCTTGCCCCCGGTGACCGCCGCGTGCCCTCTGCTTGTTGAAGCTGTCCAAAGCAGAGATGTCCCAAAGTTCAATCTGCTTTGGCATCACTTTCTGCCACCCCTCATCTGTCAGCCAAAGCGTTTGTGAACCATAATGTGTTCATCTGTACGTCATGTGTGATCTGGGGTTAATACTATAGGCACATGTGTGAGAGTGTTTGTAAAAGGTCCCTTTTTAAAGGTTTTTGTGCTTGTTTTCTTTTGTGGTAACGTTTGCAGAATATTGTCTCAGACTTTTTAATGGGTGTGTTCAAAAATGACATTCAACTGACCATCTGAATCATGGTAACATGGTGGCAGCTGTTATGAAGAAAAGATGAAGATGGATTCACACAACAGACAAATGGATTGTATGTTTAAAAAAAAATAATAAAAAATTTATTTTAAGTGTACAGAGTTTTCTTCTTCGTGCCACTGACTATACTGTAAATGAATGTATGCACATGTGAATGGGAGCAATTGCCTGCATGTGCATGACCGTGTCCATATACCCGGGCCCCTGCAGGCCGGGATGTGTCACCTCTTTGTCTTGTCAGTGTTAATGTGAGCATGGCCAGCCAGGCGTGGAGCTGTGACAGTTCTGCAGATGAACCCCTGCTACCCCACCCACTTCCACCTCCTCTCACCCTATTTCCTTGCTTAGTCCACCCCCCCCTTTCAGCACGGGGATTAAATATCCTTTACTTTCCAGGCATCACCTCCGGCATATGGAATATATATTTAATTTTAGGTCAGAACCTGTCCGTCACTGGTGCTCGGGCTATGATGAATCACAGCGCCAGAAGATGCCCAGTGGGCACCTCTAGGGTGGCATAGAGGATCAGCGGTGATAGCTGTGTACAGGCACCTCAAAGGCATCATAGTCGTGGCTGAAAGCCATAGTGTCACAGCAGCATTCTGCAGCTTTAACCTGTGGA
Organism: Micropterus dolomieu; assembly: GCF_021292245.1. Classification (NCBI taxonomy): domain Eukaryota; kingdom Metazoa; phylum Chordata; class Actinopteri; order Centrarchiformes; family Centrarchidae; genus Micropterus; species Micropterus dolomieu. The sequence continues at coordinate 22,967,597 of NC_060163.1, read as the reverse complement.
ATGAACTCTTACAGCAGCACACATGTTGGGTATAGCTTCAGTGTGGGTACGTATGGTTGCGACAGGCAGGAATGGTGTGCTGATGCTGACACGCTCTATAGCAAGCATATTAACCTGACCTTTTCATTACACAGTTGTGCAAAAAGCACCACGTACACAGTAAACATTGTGGCTTTGTGGCTGAGACTGTGTAGTGCAGCTTGTGATGCTGAAATGTGAAAATGTTTGAAAGCCAGAGCAGATGCAGACCTCAGATTTTGCCATGATAACAGATTTTATAGATAGAGTTTGTACTGGTCTAAATATGGCACCATGAACGTCAGTTATCTTGTAGTGTGCAAGAGGTAAAGGTTTCAAGACTCCCACCTCACACCAAGGAGCTATCACATCATGTCAGACACATCATATGACTTATACCTGACCAAAACTGAACGGAGTTGATCAATAATGGAAATCTGAGTAAATCAAAGTATGCTTGTCTACAAGTAAAATCAGCAAAACTCCTTTTAATGATCATGTTGAGTATTTTCATAAACAGTGAAAATACAGTGTTTTTCTATCTGAAATAAACTGCTTTGGTGTGATATATACTTACACACACAACTCAAATTTACATGCATTCAAATTTTATTGTAAAATAACTGTATTTAGTTGGGTTAGTCCAGCGCCAGAAAAAATTCAAGAAACTACAAGCTACATGTGATCAAAATGAAATATACGCTCATTTCCTCTTACCGTAAAGTATCTAGTCACCACAAAAACACAGACACTGTGGGTGGGTTCCACACACATGCATGGCCGATGCTTGTTTGTGGTCTGCGACACTCAAACTTAGTCAGTGGAAGCCTCATGACTCACAAAGTCAACAATATCTTTCCTGAGAGGCAGAGACCACTCATCAGATCTAGAGATCCAGCCAGTACAGTCATCAGATCAAGTTTTAATAGGCGGGTTTGTCACAGTGGGTGCAAGCAGGCTAGGGGAATACAGGAGAAGGACCCAAATGCAGTTGACTGAGGCAGAGATAGTGCAGTTCAGTAATTTTATTACACAAATGGAGGTACAAAGGCTTACAAGATGGTGAGGCAAGAAGGTCCAAAAATCACTTTATTAGCCTTAGTCTGGACTTAATTACCTTTTAATATTTTTATATTTATTACAATAGGGTACAGTACAGTATATCCTCTTGGACAGCTTTAATCCTTTTATTTTGCAGCTTTTAATGTTTGATGGGGTGGTGATGGCGCAGTGGCTAAGACACATGCCTTTGGTGTGAGAAACCTGCGTTCAATTCCCCACTGCAACACATTTAACCCCTAGTTAAATATACTATAATAATATATATATAATAATATAGAAAAATGTAAGTTACTTTGGATAAAACCATCAGCTAAATGAATAAATGTAATGATGTTTGTATGTCCACCATAAAGTGTATTTTTTAACTGCCCTACTTCTCCATCACTGCACCCAAGATTTTCACCAACTGCTGCACTTGTGTATATGGTTGTGTGACTATAGAGTTATTTGATTTGATTGAAAACAGGTAGGTCAGGCAAACAGAAGGCTGGAACGCTAGGCAATGCACACAAGACGATCTGGAAACAGACAGGTATGGTTATTGGCTGATGAGGGACTGAGATGCAGGTGGATGGATGGATGTATGCGGAAGCTCAGGGCCGAGTTCAGCCCTGACAAAATGTAGCAAAACGTTTAAACAGAAACGGCATAACACCCTGTTGTGCACACAAGCGCACTGCAGTTCACTTCACAGCTCTTTTAATATGGCTGAGTTTATAAGCCGTACGTTTTTGAGGTTGAACCATAGACAGTATATTACTGGATGAAGCCACCCCACAGATTTCAATGGAGAGCAGTGAAGCCAGTTTTGGACCAATAAAATACTACTACAATGCTACTACCTGTTGGCACCAGCGTCTACTGCGTATGATCATGCAGCATAACCGTGGTTTAGTGACGTAGAGCAACGGCAGAAACACAGTAATTCTGGTAACTGCATAGCTGTGCCAACAAAAAGTCTCTTGACTCAGTGTGTTAAACAGTCACACTCAGAGTCAGAGAGTGTGACTGTTTAATCTGCCCACCACCAAGGCTGATGGGCGAATAGTTTTTTTTAGATTCACAGAGAGCTCATAATCTAAGCAATATAGTTACTCTCATGTATCTCACATGTGCGATGGCATGTCACAGGGTTTTGAAGTAATTTTTTGGCCTACATGGACCCCTCCATGCAGACTTTGGTCGGCTTCACTGTTCCAACTCTGGCTTACCCCTTTGGGTTGAACTTGTCCCAGGGGACCACAAGTCCAAGGAGAAGTGGGAACAGGTGTGTTAATGGGTGGGGCAGTCAGGTGATGAGGAGAGGAGGGAATGTCTGAGGACATCTGATGTACGGCACGAGGATGGCGGGTTAAAGGAAAAAACATGGCCCGAGAGAAGAGAGTGGGGGCAAACTGTGACAAGGCTTTTACTTCTATCCAATTCAAATTTGTGTATTTGCTTGATATTGGTATATGTAATTTTCTAAATATACTGTTTTTCCATTACCCCAAAGACAAGCCTCTCAGTTGTGAAATGGCAGAATTACCACTGACAAATCGTAGATGTGGGCAGCAATTCATGCTTCTGGAACCAGGCTAATTGTTAATCATTTTTGATTGAAACTGATAAAGTATGCAAGAGACCTACATTGACAGATGCTTGATTCATATTGTTTTATAAAAAGCATACATTAACCACATCAGTGCCAGTCATCAGTTATTTGACCTTTTTATAGATCTGGATCTAACCCTCCTCTAAAACTGCTACCTCAGCCTGTCCTGTATTGACACTATAAGGCTGAGTATATATTAGCAGTGCTAATACAATACCTGACATTCAGGTACCAAAATGAAAAGATACATTTTTTTATGTCTTTGTTTGAGGAATATAAACATGTACAAGAACTTTGCCTGGATTACAACAGTCTAAAATTGGCAAAGGTAACTTGGAATTCACTTCAGTTGAGAGAGGGGTGAATGTGGATGTGTGTGTGCTCTAATAACCAAGGACGGTAGAAGATAAGGTGTTATGCGCCTTAACCTCAGCTAGGAGAATAGGAGAAGCCTGCAGAGTTGCAGGGAAGGAGACATATTTTAACTTTTGTATGTCCAACACAGACCAGGATGTTTACAGCTGCATTCGAGCAGGTCAAAGAGGTAGTTGAACAAGATTTATCCAAACCCACTCCAGGGATCAGCAGCACCTTGTTCTGGTTACTGCATCTCTTCTTATACTTTTATATATGTCAGTCTTTCTTTTTAGAACAAAGATGTCCTGAAACTGGATTAAATGTCTAGTTAACCATAGTCACTCCCACTTCTCTTTATTGTCTCCATGCTGCTTTTGTTACATTTTCCTTCCCCCAGCCCCCAGCTGATTTACCTCCTCATCTTCCCACCTTCTTTCCTGTTAAGGTTGAAAATGACTAATGTCTTTTCTTCTACCGCTTTCTGCTATAGTATATGTGCTCCTGCTGGATTAGAGTCAAATCGACCTACAGATTTGTCTTTTTTTGTTGCTAACTACATTTCTTGCTGACTTCTTACAGCACAACACAAGTCAAGGTTATGATTGCTCTTTTATCTACCCTAAAATTAAATATTCTTAGATCAGAGGAATTGCTGCAAGAGTGGAAAAAATGTGTGGGTACTCTTGCACCATAATCTTCCATGCCATCTACCAGAATAAGAATTTGAGCCATAAGTTTCCAAACCAGCTGGTAAATTGTTGAGTTTTTGGGTGTCTGAACAAGAAATAAATGGAGGTGTTGATGCATATGTACACAGAAACATATCTGGTATGTTTGACCTCACCTGCAGTCCCTAATCTAAGCTGTTTTGAGCCACACTATCTCCACTGAACCAAACATCAGGGGTCACGTTAACTGAATATTCTTTGGCATTGACTGAATTGTTTGTCCTTTTGACAGATTTAGACTAAGGGCAATCTACCATTAAGTAGCTCACACTGTTTATTACCACATGTAGACCACCTGTAGTAGACCACCTGTCCCGTTGGTGTTGAGTATGGATATTTATTAGCTATTGTCCAGGAGCCTTGATTGATCTCACATGCATGACCTCTTTACCTGGCTGGCTTATGACATCGCATTGGCAGGTTATATCGCTACATAGCTATTGCAAAATGTCACGGCAGCCCAGTTTTCGAAGGTGAAAGAAAAACAAGTAACACTGATAACATTTGACGGCTTGGAGTAACTAGTGTTACGGGTGAAGCAAGTGGCAACAGGGAGGTAAAAATCATTCACCTGCTACGTGTGGTGACTAGAGCAGCAGACTCATAATTGATCTGTGTAATTATTTAAGACAAAGTTAAAATTAGCTGAGTTCAGCTTCCTAAAGTGAATATTTTCTGGTTTCTTTACTCTGCTATGATAGTAACCTGAATATCTCTGGGTTGTGGACAAAACAAGACATTTAAGGGCTTCCCCTTGGGATTTGGGAAACACTCATCAACATTTTTCACAATTTCTTGACATTGTATAGACCAAACAGCTAATGGATTAATCGACAATGAAAATGACGTGGTGACGTGAAAAGTGCCTCTGTTCACCTTTTCTTTCCATGCCCTTTATAAATGCATAATCTGTAAGTTCTGTGTATTAAATGTTATTGTGATTGAATGCTAAATAATAATAATAATGATAATAGATTATAATAGCTAATAAGACATTATGACAAGAAAGTCTAACGCTTGCTCTGCCAAACATGTCTGCTACGTTCTTAGTGACTGAAATAGTCAACTCGAGCTGCCCCCTCCCTCGGTCTCTAAAAGTTTTTGTTTTTAATTCCACCCAGAGGACCCATGTCTCTGGCTGTTTGGCGCCCCTGTCACTCATCCAGCCACAGTGATGGAGGTGTGGTGGAAGAGGAGGTGGTGGCGGTGGTTGTTGGGGATGTGTGATGTGTTGTGACAGCGGGAGCCAGGGCTGGCGGGCGGTCACCATGCGGCACCATATTGCCGGGCTCCCCGGGGATGAGGGATCAGCATGCCAGCCTTGCCAAGAAGTGCTAATAGGCGCAACACGTCTTGCTTTCACACATTAAGGCAAGCGAAGGGTGACAGATCAGAGCTGTGATACTGCAGCCTGTAAGGGGAAAAAAAAGGGGCCACACCACCCGTTTGCCATGCAGTGCAGGCTAATGATGAAAACTCCCCGAGTCGAGCAATATGCCCACCAATCACTGAGTTGACGTGTTTGCAGACAGACATATCTTCATCTCTCTCTTTTCACAGAGTAGAGACCGGAGCAGTCTCACTCTTCACCAGAGTGATGCTCAACTCCATATTGTAACTGACAATAAAGCCACAAGTGTTAAAATAGGATCAACACTTTTGGAAGAAGACGTCCACGTTCTCACCCAAAGCAGCCGAGGTCAAGTGGGCTGCTCCAGGCTATGACAACACCTTTGTCACATCTGTTACCAGAACCCACAGCTTGGATGTAGTTTGCTGAGCTGAGTGTTTCACTGTGGAAAGGAAATGAGAGCTTCTGTGCACTCACTCTACTTACTTCCACCTTAGGGGCCATATGGTTGATTTGGCTGATTCTCAAGCACCTGCTTCCATTTGTTTTCCTCAAAGATTATTTGGAACTGTTTGTATTGAGTATGTTTGAATAACAGAGTGAGTGATCTGAGTCCAGTTTACCGCTGAGTTTCTATAATTAATACTCATTAATGAAATTACATGGAAAAGGAGCACATTTAAATAGCACAGTCAAATCATGCAGTGGTTGTAAAAACACAACACTTCTGTGGAAGATGTCAGATCAATACTTGAACAAACTGAAATAGCCGACACACTGTGTTATTTCAGGCCTTTAGAATAACCGTATTAAGCTCAGTCTAGAACATTTAAAACACTATATGGCCAAAAACATGTGCACAGAGGTGTCCACAGGGATTTCTTTTGTGTGCTTTTGGTCTGACATGTTTTTCACGGACTGTTTGGACCAATGCCCTTTGTTCCAATTAAAGGAAATCTACATGCTACAGCATTCAGTGATGTCTTAGACATTAAGTGTTTTCAAATTTGTGGCAGTTTGGTTGGCCCTTTTCACTTTCAGTATGACAATTCCTTCTTGCACAAAGCCAACATGTTTGGGATTAACTTGAACTGTGAGCGAGCATATTTCACCAAACATTATTGCTGGACCTCATCAAAGAAGCTAGGAGAAAGTTAAATCACACAAACTCCTTTCCTGCCTCCAACTCAATCAGCTTACCAAGGGTGCTCACATTTTTCACTTCACTGAATCAGATTTTGCCATGACCTCTAAGGTAAGGTAGTTATGGACACCGGCTGCCTGGACACCAAATTAATCAAAGCTATGGCCACAGAATTCCCCCAATTGCCCAAATATTTTTAAACAGCTTACACTAACAAATCACAACAAACACAGAAAGACACTTTGACGATAAGCATGGAACCATAGCTATCAAGATACAACTGCAACTTACATCCCTGATCTTACATTAAACAGAAAGAAAACTGTAACTCAACCATCAGAAGTTCACTCTACTGGGCTAACAGATTTCCCAATTCCCGGCCATGTCACTTCATAACTTTTGAGAACAAAACAACCAAATGAAATATGTTGCAGGTAGAAATAATATTCATTTTGATAGAACGTTCATTTTTGTAACATTTCAATACCAATTAAAACACATAATACTAAAAATATATGCTTATTATAAATGAACATATGGTAACCATGAACATCATATATGAGGTAGGAGGCGGGTATAAATAGCAATCATTGCTATCTGACTGCAGAGTAATGTAGGGGTATGGTCTTTTAGGCTAGTGTGCATTTTCACCACTGAATCACATCCTGCAGGCTCATGGCATGACTAATTTGACCTTATACAGAATGAACACCTGAATATTTTGTTGTGTCCGACGTGGAAACCTTTTGTCGACCTATACAATAATTTTCTCTTTATCCAGCATGATCTCAGCTGGTAGGGTACTAACACGGCCTACTTTCAAAAAGGTCAGTTCTTCATGTCAGTGGGACAAAGATGAACTCACTCTTACTGTGTATGAGGCATCTGAGAGCCATTTCATCTAGGTAGATACCCTGGTGAAGACCCTGATACGTCAGCGGCTGCCTGTTGTTGATTAAATATTAAAGTAGAACGCAGTGCTGGCAGTAATAACTGACATATCCTAGAAAAGCTCCATCCTAATACTGACTGTAGTTGCCTTCTAACATCCATAATGGAAAATGTGTTATGGATAAGAACATGCAAATATGAATGTTTGCACTGTATTGAGACACTGCATGAAGCTAAATTTTTCATACAGGATTCTCCAGTCATGTGACCTCTCAGGACCACACAGTGTCCTCTCCACTAACGTTAGGGGTGATTCAGAGGTAAGCCACCATCTCCATCAATCATTCATTGGATTTTCATGATTAACTGAAACGCAGACTGTGAGCCAGGCAACTCTATAAAGAATTTCAATATTGGACAATTATATGAATACTGATTATCTTCACTGACAACTTAAAAAAAAAAATAAAAAAAGTAAATGCTCTGTATTTGTATAGCACCTTTCTAACCACTCAAAGTGCTTTTACACTACATCTGCGTTCACCATTTGCAGAACGAGCCTAATTGCATTCGCATTCAATTTGGGGTTCAGTATCTTGCCCAAGGACAACTTCGACATGCAGCCTGGAGGAGTCGGGGATTGAACCGCCAACCTTCCGATTAACGGGCTCTACCGGCTCTACCTCCTGAGCCACAGCTGCCCCTGCTGTTAATGTTGTTTATAATTCTCTCTTTAATATCTGCACATAACTGTATGGTTTGGAGAAACATCGCGGCTATGGCAAATATGGTTAAGGTATGATTAGCATTGGGCAACTAAAATGCTTTATGGTTAAAGGGAGATTGCGGCTACAGTTGATTAAAAGGCAAATGTACACTCACTGGCCACTTCATTAGGTACACCTTGCTAGTACCGGGTTGGCCTCCTTTTGCCTTCAGAACTACCTTAGTTCTTTGTGGCATACTAACAAGGTGTTGGAAACATTCCTCAGAGACTTTGGTCCATATTGACATGTTAGCATCACGCAGTTGCTGCTGATTTGTCGGCTGCACATCCATGATGCAAATCTCCCGATCCACCACGTCCCAAAGGTGCTCTATGGGATTGAGATCTGGTGACTCTTGAGGCCACTGGAGTGCAGTAAACACATTGTCATGTTCAAGAAACCAGTTTGAGATGATTCTGACCCTACCATCTGAATGTTGAAGCTGAAATCAAGACTCATCAGACCAGGCAACGTTTTTCCAATCTTCTATTGTCCAGCTTTGGTGAGCCTGTGCGAATTATGGCCTCCTGTTCTTAGCTGACAGGAGTGGCACCCGGTGTGGTCTTTTGCTGCTGTAGCCCATCTGCTTCAAGGTTGGACGTGTTGTGTGTTCAGATGGTATTTTGCACACCTTGCTTTTAACTAGTGGTTATTTGAGTTACTGTTGCCTTTCTGTGATCTCGAACCAGTCTGGCCATTCTCCTCTGACATCAACAAGGCATTTTCGTCCACACAACTGCCACTCACTGGATATTTTCTCTTTTTCGGACCATTCTCTGTAAACCCTAGCGATGGTTGAAAATCCCAGTAGATCAGCAGTTTCTGAAATACTCAGACTAGCCCGTCTGGCACCAACAACCATGCCGCATTCAATGTCACTGAAATTCCCTCTCCTCCCCATTCTGATGCTCACTATGAACTTCAGCAAGTTGTTTTGACCAAGTCTACATGCCTAAATGCATTGAGTTGCTACCATGAGATTGGCTGATTAGCTATTTGTGTAAATAAGCAATTGAACAGGTGTAATCTAATAAAGTGCAGGTCTGTAACATGACAAATCTCCACACCCTCACTTTTCACCTCACTATGTAAAGGCCACACTGATCAATGTTATTGTTTGTAAATTGTGCTCTAATAATGATGATGATGATGATGATTATAATAAAAAATGTTCCAACATCTGGAAATCCTGAAACAAGAAGTGTGGATGCAGCAGATTAATGCCCCTTGTTTAGCAATGAGATGCTCACAGTCACACATGAGTGTATTGTTCGGGTGTCCGCATATCTTGGCCATAGTTAGTTTTAACATACTCCTAGTCAAATATAAGAAAGTAGAATCCACAGATTAATCCCGAAGGCCACAAGTTTAATTAAATTGATAACTTATTGTGACTTCTTCACTGAGGATAAAGAGTAAAACAAACCAACGTGTTAGCACCATTCACTAAACCTACCTAAACCTGTCTCTCACACTCTGTCACTATTCCATCTTCTGTCTCTTTGTTATTCCACCTTAACACCTTGATATAGTATAAACTTGACTGGCAATATTTTTCACTCATCTGTCAACCCCTTCATCCATCCAACCCCCCCCCAACCCCCCATCTCCCTTCCCCCCATTGACGCCTACGGTCCCTGGGGCAATGCTATGCTTGCTGAAGCGCTGTGTTGTGAGCGAGTGCACTGGCTGCCATCAATATGGGTGAGTTACAGAGGTCGCCAGTTCAAACGCAGTTCACCGCTTCACGCCAACACTAGCTGTGCCTCTACCCGTGCGGATTATGTGTGTTGGAGTGTCAGAGCATGTAAGTGTGTGTGTGTGTGTGTGTGTGTGTGTTTGGGCATCTAGCTGTGTGGTGGTGTATGTTTTGTCTTCGTCCTTGCATGAATATGTGTGTTTGTGTGTCATTGTGTATTTTTTGACTTGCGTGTTTACTCACTCATCCACAGCACTGAGGGTTTCGATCTCTGGCCTGGGCCTTCTGCCAGCCAACATAATGAACATGTTGTCAACGAGGCATGTGGGACACCAGCACTGATTCCTACTAGAACAGCAGGTGGTGAATCTGTGTCTAATCAGCTGTATTACTGTACATAGCTCAGTCACTGAAAGGAAAATGTCACACAACAATCAGTACTATGGTAGTAGTCATATTGCTTGATATCTAAGTGAGTATCTTTTTGCACATCCATGTGACGATGTGCGCTCACACCAGTGTTTCCAAGTTTTATTTGTAAAAGTCTCTATCATTACTGAAACGTCTTAACAAAAATAGTATAAAAGATTAACAAACAACAAAATTGTGCTTCAACATCTGGTAAGGAGTGGGACTGACAGTCTGATTACGCTGCAGAGTCTCAGTTGGTTTAACCTCCGTTCTGTTCCTTGCTGCTTTTTGTAAATCACTTATAGTGTCTTTTAATATAGACGACATGGTGGGTTGTGCAGGACAATGGGGACTGGACCCAATCGCAGACTGACAGACTAAGCAGACTGACTGGTGCAGTTCAATGATTTATTGTGCATAAATGAGCCTGCAAACAACAAACCGATAACAGGCAGGCAGATGCACGTTCAAAGCAAACCCCAACAAGCCATCAAGGCACATGGCAACTAGGATAAACCGGCAATGAACAAAGGAAGTGGCTACCTAGGTAATGAGCTACAAGTGGGGAGTGGGTGGAGTAGGCCAGGGCCCCGTTTCAGAAAGTGGGATTAGTGAAAATTCTGAGTATGTTAAGCCTGCTTTCTGAAACAGGGCCCAGGTAACTGCAGGGCTGAAGAGAGAAGTGGGAACAGACGTATGGATGGGTGGGGCAGTCAGGTGAAAGGAGGGAAAGTCCGAGGGCATCTGGTGAACAGCTTGAGGATGACAGGTCTGGGGAGTTGAAGGAAAGAACATGGCCTGAGGACAGATAAAGTGAGTATTTGATGGTGACTTGAATGTGACTCAAATACTACCTGTTAACCAGGATGAACAGTAACTGCTGCGCTGCTGCACTGAGACAGCAATGAAGTTACTATTTTATAAACATTACCCGATAAAATAAATAGCATTATAACATAAACACAGGTTAAAATAAGTGGTTAGATACAACATAAAGTTGGCCCCTTAACTATACTGTTAGACAGCCCCTAATGTATTTTCCTCGTATACACTAAAACACGGGACCAGTGTTTTCAGATGTATTTGCGAAAGCCGTCACCTCAAAATGATCTTGACAAACACGTTTCAAATTAAAAATTGATGCAGTAATTATGCATGAATCATGTCTCCTTGAACATAAAAAAAAAAAAACTTTGAATAGCAAAAAAACCCAGTTTTTTTTTTTAACTTTAATGTGCTTATCACTTCTTCTATGGGCTTTCCATCATAGGGTGAGTATAATGGATGACTCTTCAAAAATGTTTGGTCACATGACCAATTTTGTTTATGGTTGCAGAGAAATAAGGGGCGGCTCCACTTCCCCACAGGCTCAAATCACAATAGGCTTTCCTCCATCTCGTCCATTTTGCATTTCACTTCCTGCTAAACTATGTGCTAAAAACAATGTATTGTAGCGCGCCTAGCTAAGGGTGACCTGTGGGTTTCACCTACAGCTGACAACAAAAGCACCACATTTTGTGTAGCAGTACTCAATCTTTACACTGAAATCAAGGACATGTGTAGCTACCTCTTTAGCAAATACATGCATGATAATTCTTCATTAATAAGTTCAACAATTTATATTCACTGGAATTATATATGTGTATCATCCAAATGGCGATCGCTTCCATTTAGCCAAAAAATACACTTCATACACACGATATATGCATTAAAAAAAATAAAAATCAATTCCTTCCAAGTATTTACTACATATGTAAGTCTGGACAGACTGGATGTAAATTGCATCTTGGATGGTTGGTGGAGTCATACAACAGCAGGGCTGTAATTCTGGTCTGGTTTTAATGTTGAATCACATGTATATCAAATTTGTAATATAAACTGAATTTGCAAATAAGAAGTAATATAACACACAAATTTTCTTCTTGAACTGTCCTTTCAATTAAATCGTCAGCAACAGTCCACTTCCACATTGCTGCTTTTTTCACACAATTCAGTAGACTTTTACTCCTGCCTCATAACACCCATAAATGCAACGAGTAGAGTTTGCGACTTGTTTTTTTTTTTTACAATAAATATCAAGACAAACAATATGTAGATATGACTTGGTCAGAGTGCTGTGGTGTGAAGTGAAGTAGGTATGTGGTTTATGTGGTTTATGTGGCCATCTGGTGGGCTGGTGAAACACTTCCCACTTGGAAACTGAACCAAGTACTTTTTACACAGCTTCTGTGCTGATGACGTGCTGTTGCTTCATGCCCAAGAAGAGAGATTTAAAACAAAAGAAGCTGCAAAGCCCCAAGCAGAAGAAAGGGTTTCACTTGCCGCATGCCCAAACCAAAAAGTCAAATCAATACATGAATACACTACACATCCTACAAACTTTAGAGGCTACAGTAACGCACCTTCATCAGAATAAATGTAGACAATTCAAGTTACACTTACTAAATTTGCATTTACTGTAAACCTAATGTGCTTTGAATAAGGCTTCAGGTCAAGCTTGGGCTAAGATCAAATATGCGAAAGAGAAGCGGAAGGAAACTTCCTCAAAGACTGTGTCAACATTTTAACTCTTAGATGACTGAAATTTGTTTTTGTGACGCATCTGTTAAACATTAACCCCCAGCTCCTATATAATGCAGTTCTAGTTGCTTTAAACTGTAATTATCAGAGAATTTCATATCCATAATGATGCACTTCTTTCTGTTAGTTTTACATGAATGCAGTAAGTGGGGAATTGTTAGTTATACAGTTTTTATCATTAAGTGTATGTGTTGCTGATATATGTAGAAGTGTGTCATTCCTCACTGCAGAGCTGTTCTTCTGCAACAGTAAAGTGTCTTGCTCAAAGAAACTTGAGTGTTGCTAGCCGAGGGAAGAACGACCCCTTAATTTTCCAAGCCCTGATTTTTCGGCCCTTCTATGTAGTTCACCACGCTTTTCCACTACAAAAATAGTTGATAAAGAAGCTCTAGTCAACATTATACATCAATTTAAAAGACAAATCACAATGTAAAGAACCACGTCAAGGTTCTTGTAGTACGTTTACTATTAGTGAAAAGTGTTTAAACAGCGATGGACCACGACACGCATCACTATGACACTGGATGACATTTTTGCTAAAACTTAAAAAAACAACTACTTTTAGTCAAACACTTCACAATTATAAAACCGTAACCTTGAAGCCCAGTGGTTACAGCGCATGGCCGCATGGTCAGGAACACTCGCCTTTGCATGTCACACCCCTCTTTCTCCACATTTCCTGTTTGCTCTTCACCTGTCACTGTCAAATAAAGCCCCCCCCCCTCAAAAAAACCACCAATGTTTGCTAAAAACAACGGACAAGAAGTGTTGAGTATTATTGGAAATGCAGAAATGACAAAAAAAACCTGCGACTTCTAAGAATTGTGTGTTTGTACGTGTGTATGTTTTTTGTGTATTTAAGGCAGAGTGATACACGTGTTTGTGTAAGTACAGAGGAGTTGTTGTTGTTTTTGATCAGTGAGAAAAAGTGCTGCTTTCATCGCTTATTGACTAACTTCGTGTGGTTTTTCTCTGTTAGTTCCCCTTGCAAGCTTTTACTGCCTGTGTAGCTTCTCTCTCATATAAGTCTAGGCTTTGTGGTTTTGTGGCCCGGATGGGTGGGTGCATTTTTCTTTTTCCTGAGGTATGCTATGTATTGAGGTTAGCGGCACATAGCTAAAGACGTAGGAAACAAACTTGGTAAGAAGCTTGCCAAATGAAGGGGGGATGCTATGATTTGATATATACAAAACAACCTTGACTTCACATAAAAAGAGTGAGGGGTGTTTTTTCTTTGATTGTTTTGTGTGTGTACCAAAAATCAATATTCACACAATTCATACAAATCTTGATGATTTCTACATATTTATGACACTTAAAAAATAAATGGTCAGTCAACAATGTGAGATGTAACTGGCTGGATGATAACTGTCAAAATATAAATACTTTTGTAAAAAAGACCTACGTAAGTCATGGCCGATAGCTCTCTTAATGTTTTACAGTTCAATAATAGTATGTTATAAAGACTAATAAAAACATTTAGGGATTTTTTCTTCAGGAACACACATTTGAATAAACTAATTTCGTTTATCAAACGAAATGAAATGAAACTAAGGTTTCATTTATCAAAGCCATCAAGTTTAAGTTAATTACAGTGAGTCATCAATGAAAAGTCGTTGAGCTTTTACTTGTTATAATCAAGTGTCATCAAGCTGAATTCATAAATTTAGTAATTCATTAACAAAATGAGGTTAAGCTGTCCATGAGAAGGTATCTTGCATCATTAAAGCTGTAATCTGTAATGTTATCCACTTTTATTATATCAATCAGTATGGTGACGTGGGTGAACTATGAAGATGCAATAAATGCACACCAGCAGCAACATCATCAAACAGCAAACAGTACAAAATCCCTCTTCTCTGTTCTTTGAACATCTGGATAGGCGCAGATTGCAATATAATGAATTACTGTAATTAACAGTAATATAGTGATTAATGTCTTAAGTAGCTACAAAGACAAACCACAGTTTATATATCAACCACCTCACTGAACTAGAATGTGAGTTCACAATCTGGAAAACTAGAATTTATTTTATTGATGCATAAAACATAAATATTAACTGTTAATAAATGTAATAGTGACAGATGTCCTCTTCCAGTCCGTTTATTTGCTGAACTGGACCATTGACAAGATAATTGGAGCATATCATAGCGACAACACCTGATATCGATGGGTGATTCGTGGATGTTTTCACAACACGCTCGGCTCTATCTGCAGCAGCTGCATTGGGCCAGCGGCCAACTGAAACTAACAACATGATTACTGTTCCTCAGGACTGTGTAGACACAATAGCGTGCAAACACATGTCCATTGCAGCCTCGTTGTGTGTTTGGGGTATGCGTGCATCTTTATCGAGGGCTTTGTGCACATTGAACGTTGTTGTCAGACCCCATTTAAATGTTCACCTCTCCACTGCTAAATAGAAATACCATCTGTCAAATGGTGAATGATGTTTGTTAATAACATAATGTCAAAATGTCATTCTAATATTGAGATGTGTGAATACATTTCAGGCTTGAATTTCCCCCCAGGTGGTTTTACATGCAAGAAAAACCCCATTACAAATAGGAGTTTTAATTTGAATAGTTGTCTATTCTACTACTTTTAAGCATGTTTACATGTGCAATATTTAAATAGCATGCTGTAAAACTATACATTGACATTGTTAGGTAATAAACTCAGTTATTCAGTTTTAGGTGTCACATGTCTGAGCACCACATACCAAGCCAACTTCCTTTCACCCTCTTGTGTCTACATTTATTTCTGCAGAGAGAAACAACTTTAAGGATGCAGATGATGCCATCATCATTTGTGCATAAAGAAGCCAGTTCATACATTATTTCAGTGCAAGTTCCAGTTTATTTATAGGAATATTTACAGACAGAGAGGGAAAGAAAAGGTGACTTTTTATATACCTCTGTTGTTGGTTTTCTTTTGTTTATCACACTCGTGAAGTCCTTGAATGCCAGCAGTGTTGTTCCGCCACACAAATGCTGTAGAGTAGATATTACTTCTCATTAGTGTTGTGGAGAGTTCATTAGTGCTGAGGTCTCCATGTGCGCTTGATGTTACCCAGGAGAACAACGTGAGTCATATAATTACTTAGAGTGGAGCTATACAAGAATGGAATAAAAGTATAATATAGTATAATATAAATAAAAAAATTACTAACTCTTTGTTGGACCTACCCGTTTGACTCCTGAGTAAATCTGAGGGAAATTTTAAGGGAAATTTCAATATAAAGAAATATTTAATTTGAATCTAACGCTAACAGATCTGATCTCTCCACTGTTGGATTTGTCTCTCTGTTAATCTCCTGAGTAAGGTGAGGAGTCAGTTTGATGTTAGAACACAAAAAGAAAAACAAATTATGATGATTTCAGATTTTGAGGTTGACTTTCTATATCTTGACAATTAGTGGGCACAAAAACTGAAAAGACAATAATCTAATAATGTGTTGACCTCAGCACAGCTTCTGTACATGCGGATGTGTTGCCCAATAAACATCTGAATGCATTACATCGTGAGCTCATACCGGGTATGACTGCATTGCATCGCTGCTGCAGACCAACAGATTGTGGTTGCTAACAACATCCCAGCACCATAAACCACAGTGCAGCATCTTCTCACACACTGACATGTCATCTGTTAATCAAAATGCAAGAAATAATTTGTTGTTGTTATGAGCCAACAAAGGTCCTCTGATTGTGGAGGAAAAGTCCATATTGTTTGTGAAACGTTTCCTCTGTGAAAGAAAATACCTCAGCTGCATTAGGATTCAAATCACATAGCTATAACTTAACTTAAAGTTTCCAAATTATTATTTAATTTCTTGTGATTTCTAATTTTCTGATGCTAACTGAGTAGTTTATGATGCAACATCAGCAGCAGCAAAGACAGACATCTATGCACATTTTGATCGTTGTGTATATTTCTTTTCTTTGCTGCATGATAGATCAGAATAAAACATCAGAGACTTATCCATTCTTTATAATGACTGAAACCTTCAGAAAAACCTTCATTTTAGATTTTTCTTGAAACCCAGTGTTCTTGTGGTCATATAGTCAGTTTAGATCATGGTCATAGGTGACAAAACCTGAAAGTGCTCACCTTCACACATCCCTCAACTTAAAACAGGCTGCGACTATAGTTGGATATTTGTTGACTAGAGGACATACCACTATGCAGTGAGTACAAGAGGAACGGTATAGGGTAGTACTTGTATATAACTCGCATATAATTCATGTGGTGGTGGTGGTGGCTAGGATTATATATACTGATTTACAGACACTCCAATTTGAAGTTGTTGAGTAATAGAGTACATGTTGCATTAGCCTTACACACTTGCAAAATACCTGTCTGTACACAACTTTAAATATTTTTTTACACAAAGTGATATAGGAATATACATACAGTATAGAATAATTGGGAGTCATTGAAGCCCTCTTCGTTTTAATGGTCAAGTATCTCCGTACTACATTGAAATTTTTATTGTACACCTCAGGACGCATTTCTTTAAAGGATAGTTCCAGTTCATTTCAACTCGGTTCTATCACTTACAATAACATTGTATTCACCAAGTTAATTGTTTGAATATGATTAATGGGGTATTAGATATTAGAAAATCTAAATTCTGTTGAAGTAGTATGAATATTTTTCAAAGTACTTTTGAATGTCACCCTTTTCTTGTGGAATTCTGAATAGTTTCGAGGGATTCCCCCAGGAACTGGTTAGCAGAGGTTAGGTGCTGCCGCCCCCTCAAAGAAAAGAAAAACCCTTTTCAGCGACAGTATGAGGCAAAGCTCTTAATTTCAGCCTTGTGCCTGACCAGCAGTGCAGTGGAGAATGTTTTGCTCTCATACCCCATTGTGACTGTGACTAAGCCCTTTGCTTTAACTTTTCCATTTTGTACAAATTTTTTTATTCCCGACATTGTAACATGCTTTACTGATTAATTGCTGCAACGCGAAAGTATGATTGGATCAATCAATCAACGTCACCTGCTGAGCTGAATCAAACAAATCCCGAGGCATCTCGTCTTGTGTCTGTGAAGGTTCTCAGTCATCCAGGTTTTCAAATGAAAGTTGAGGTCAAGGGCATCTGGACTTGGTTGAAGATACTGGAAGACGTTTCGTCCCTCATCCAAGAGACTTCTTCAGTTCTTCTTCAGTTCAGAACTGAAGAAGTCTCTTGGATGAGGGATGAAACGACCAAGTCCAGTTGCCCTTGACCTCAACCTTCATTGGATATCTC
Source organism: Micropterus dolomieu (assembly GCF_021292245.1). Taxonomy (NCBI): domain Eukaryota; kingdom Metazoa; phylum Chordata; class Actinopteri; order Centrarchiformes; family Centrarchidae; genus Micropterus; species Micropterus dolomieu. The sequence goes on along the minus strand of NC_060163.1, from coordinate 22,949,742 downwards.
GTCTTGTGTGATTTAGGTTCATTACTTAAAAATGTGGCCTCTGCTGTGTAAAGTACTGCCTCTGCTTCTTGTTAACGGAAAGCCAGAAAACCCAAAATGGAGGTGTAAAAACTGCTTTACAAAAGGGAAGTGGTTTGCAGACAGAAGCCGACAGTATAAATACATCTTTTAACCAAACTGTGTTAACCTATTGTCTTGTTAGTGTCAGAGCTAAGCTAATGAGCTATCAAGCTTAATAACTGATTTTTTTTCCTTCCTTATTCTTCAATAACATTTTATTGAATAAAATGGTGTCTGGTGTGCAATGTTGCCGCTTTCCCAGATCTCAGCAATTAACTAGGTGAGTACAATCATAACTAGTTGAACCAGTGTCCAAATCTACTAAAATTAGGTCCCAGTGATAATAAACGAGTTTTCCTTTAATGTCATATTCCTTGACCCACATAGGAAAATTCTCCTTTCCTTAAACCTTTGTTGGAAATTCATAGCCTGGAGAAAGGTGTGCAGAGCTTGTAGGGATTCAGTGTGTTGCAAAAGAATACTTCAGGTGGGTCGATATGTCCTACGTCAACCTGCTGCCTTAATCACTGTCCTATGTGCTCTAATCTACGGCATTTCACTTCTTCAGTAATTTCAAACCAGTTTAAATGCATGAGTGGGTGTGTAGGGACATCCCCTACATTAGAAACTGCACATGTAACGTAAAGCTTCAGATAAGCTGACATCAGTGTAACTTTGTTTTTTTTCTTTTTTTTCAAAAAGAAAGTCCCACAAGCAGATCTCGAGTTTAGATTCCACTCATGATAAAAATGAAACCCATGTATCAAAAGAAGAGTATTGTCATTGCTGAAACCCTGCAGAGATAACTTTGCTGATTGGAGATGATGTTTCTGGTATCAGATCTCCGAGATAGAAATACAGTACACTAAAAAGCCTGCCACTTTTTCCTCAAGACAGGTCAGAGGTCTTGATCTCATGCAGCCGTGTGTTCTTTCTGTTTTTTGTTGGGTGGTCTGGGCAGTCGTGACATCAAACTGTTTTGAAGGTCAGATCTTTAGGAAGACCGATGAGAATCCCCGTCGATAATTTAAAGTCTTTGTACAGAAAAGTATCCCATCCCCAGGGATTTTGATCTTCGACTCCTCTATATACAGCAGTGTGCAAGCACATGGGAGAAACACCAACATGAGACGTGGTGCATTAACATTTGCAAAAATATATCTTCATATTTTTTTGCCTTACAGATTGACAATATAAATAGTAAATTATACATGGAAAATATATATGGGGACTGAAAACAAATACATTGTATAGGCTAAAGTGCTAAGATACTCAGATTTTTTTTAACAGGCCGCAAGCATAAAAGGTATATTCTGACAAAAAATGTCCCTCCAATTGTAGAGAAGACACAAAAACATCAGTGCCCTGCCCTGCAGGGCATCATCATAACTCTATTTGGGTAAAACCGTCTTCAGGTTATCCAAACATACTTTCACATTCATATTCCCCAGCTTGTCAGTTGGTTTGTCAGTAGATGAAATGTGAGACTGGAATGTTTTATACTTTCTTAACTGCCTTGGAAACACACTTCCTCATTTTAGAGAAGTGAAAGCAAACTGGCATCAAACACTGATCGACTGACTATCAGTCAGAATTCCTTCACAGTGTCATTCTCTCTTACCTCAGCATCAAAATCTTAAAATCCCTACTTATGACTAATCACCGTCCCATATGACTTTGTATATCTGTCATTTCAATAAGCCATCTTCTACCAAATAACTGTCCTTGGCACTTACTGCACAGAATCCTCTGCGAAAATATACTGTAGTATGTGTGTGAGATAGAAAATCCAAGCAGGTGTACAATATTTAAAGCTAAGTGGTGAGAGTGGTCTGTTTTTATAAAAGACGCCTCAGATCTCCCTGATCATTTACCGATAAACACTGAAACTAACTTTTTTACATGCAGAGCGCCTGAACCTTTCAGCCTGCCTCTCATACCTCGTCTTTGGCTTACTTTGCTAAATCAAAGTGTACTACACTGTGAAGCGAACAACGACACAACACCTGAAACTGTCTGAAACCACACAACAAGACTCATAACAAAAACAGCAGCAACCAGAGTCAGGGATTATACAGGCAGAGCTGTCTTAAGGGCGATCTGTAAAGGGCTCTGCATGTGGACAAGTCCAAGACAGACCCATGTTTAAATACTTCCCAAATATAACAGGCCACTGCGCCCATTTTGCATCCCTATCTATAGCTTATCACACATAGCTGACTTGTTCATGGATCGCCTGTGATTCTACGTTTGACTTTCCCTTTGGCTGGGTCTGCCAGTCTCTTACATAATCTATAAGAGGAGAGCGCAGATGTGTGCAGGGCTGGTTGCCATGGCAATCAGATCTTGCTGTTCTCCAGGTGGGAGTCAATGTGCTTGATGAGGGCATCATCAGGGTAACCGACAGGGAATATCAGCTGGCAGAGAGGGCAGCTCCGCATGTCACTCTCCTCGGTCTCCATCCAGAGCTGCAGAGCAACACACAGGTACACACATAATTAAACATCAGGATAAATCATATGTGGTCCTCAGCTTCCTCACTTCACCGGATTGTATTAGTCATTCTGTGGGAGGCAACAAAATTACATCACTACTTGGTGAGTGATCACTTCAGACTTACACAACAGACCTTTGCAATGAAATAGAGCGACTAGTAGTAAAATCCAGGTGGGAACTCTCATCAAAGTACTGATTCATTGTGTAAGGCAGCAAAACTAATTAGAGGAGTAGACATCTTTGGAAATGCTTCTTTGCTTTCTTCCAAATACAGAGCTTATTTAACAAGTATGTCATGTGGAAATGCCCCCCGGAACGACACATGTAAGCATTTTCTGATCTGAAGCCCCTATCAGGAGGACAATGTCATTTGTCAGTACCTTCCATAACTGGAAAAGCTTAAAGTTAAGGTGTTTGCAAAAACAACTTGCTTACATCAAGGTAAAGATCCTTAAGGTAAATCATTAAGGTAAAGATTTCTTGTGAGGATAATTGTGTTTATCTTAAAGACTGGAAGCAAGGGGAACAGCTAGTCTCTGTTACAAGTTTAAAAATACACCTAGCAACACCTCTAAAGCGGGTTTATTTACGCGGTGTATCATTTGTTGTTTAGCATGGGTTTCCAGATATGGTCAGTGAGTACAGATTTTGTTTTTTGTCTCTGGACAGTCACAATGGTAGCAAACCTTACAAACTTACTTTGAAGAATCTGTGCACAGTAAATGCGCAATGTAAATGGTGTTTGCCAAGACATAGTTCCAATGCTCACTCTAAAATCACAATAGTTGTTTTTACATTTCTGTTCACGTACTGTACAGGTTAAATAAAGGAGATACAAGATTTTATTTAGCCAGCTTTAGAGATGTTGTTAGGGTTACATTTTCACATTGGACAGAGCCAGGCTAGCTATTTCCTGGTAAGACAACTTACCTGCTGCACACAGATTGTTCAAACTTCTCATCTCTCAGAAAATAAGCAAATAGTTATTTCTTTTTAACAATTACTTTAGAGGAACTAGGGAGAGACATGGTAAAGACAGAGTCCAGACTGGAAAAGCTCAGTTTAAGAGTCTTGGGGTTAAATACTAGTTAATTTCTATGAACCAGCTCAGTAAATACAGTACTGACACAGGACATTGTGCACTTTCACTGCTGAAACTAAATGGTTTCAAAATTACTCAAATGTGTGGATGTACTAACTCTTTTACACAGATGTGATAAAGGTTTACACTTTGTTTTAACTCACATTGATGGAAGGCCAGGACTGAGCATGCTCTGCTGACATGTACCCGGGCTGCGGGTGGCAGCTGAGGGTGTTAGGCCTCTGAGGGATGGGAAAGGCTGAGCAGGATGCTGGGCCTCTCATGACGCCACTGGGCACTGCAGAAGAGAGCACGCCCAGTGTCCGAGGTGGGCTGATGGGATGCGGGCAGGTCCATTCTTCCTCGTCTTCAGATGACTGTGGGGGTTGAGGGGCTGGTGTGGATGGAGGAGGGGGCTCATAATGGAGGTGGGCCACCTCAGACAGTGGGAATGGCATCTCTCTTGAGTGGCGCATTGAGCTCTCTCCGAGACCCCCATCCCCTCCTGCACCACCTTGATGGGGGGATGGGGATCCTCTGTGCTGCAGTCCACCATGAGGTGAGCCCACATGTTGGGACTGCTGTTTTGGGTAGCCCTCAATGTAGGGCCGGGGCTTAGGTAGGGTGGAGACAGGGTCCAGTGAGAAGCGGGTTGGGCACTGGTAAGCGGAGGGGTCGGCAACCTCAGAGTAACTGCGACGGCCCTGGAAGCTAGCCCTCAGGTGGTGACTGGGTGGGCGGCAGGAGTAAGAGGCCGGTCCGTTATTGACGTCCAGCAGGGGTGAGCGGCGGTGCATGTCTGGGGAGAGGCGCTGCAGCACCGGGGAGCGTCTCTGTTGGATTGGGGAGTGGTGTGGCAGAGGTGGGACTGGAGAATGGCGCTGTGAGATAGGTGAGTGGCGCTGAGAGACTGGAGAGTGGCGCTGGTGGTGGATGGGAGAGTGACGCTGGACTGAGGGAACATAGAAGGAGAAAAAACACGTACATATTTGAAATGATATATGGCCGTGTAGTATGTGAACACCCTTGTGCATAAACTTTGGCGTACTTTTGGTCTGGGGCTGTTTTATTGTGGGTCTGGACTAGTCCCCTTACTTCCTGTTAGAGCCATTAAGAAAATGTGGTCAATCTTTTGGATTATTTCATATTAATCAGTTATATTAATTCACTAATATTCTCATGACATGAAATTGCTTCTATGTATTTCATCAGCAGACATTCATAGCAAGTTTTACGAATAAACTTTCCGGATATTCCATGAATAGAAATTCTTGTTCCTCTATGTATTCATAAAAAGATTTAGAAATGCATGGGTACAATTGTACTGTTTCGTGTAATTACGAGATATGTTGATGACTCAGTAGCCCCTGTAGTTACCACTTCAGCTCCACTTCCCATATCAAAGAGGAAACATCGTTCGTGGCCGGTTGGTTGAGGTGTTAAAAGGGAGGGGGTGTTTGTGCTCTAAAGCACTCTCTGGGCCTCCGAATGAGAAGGAAATAGTCAAATGGGACTATTCAGTTCAAGGCTACTCTTAACATTATAACACCCATGAGAATTTTTATAGCTCCACACAAATCCCCATGTCCCAGATTATTTAAATGGTTCACGAAAAGTATTTGTTTTGCTGTTAAAGATAGCCAAGAGGCATTCATACCCCATGCATGATCCTGTAACTAATTAAGCAGAAGTGCCATTCAAGTCACATTTTCTAGATTAATGTGACACCACACAACCACAGGGAAAAGTAAAATGCAGTGTGGGGTTTTCTTTGTTTTTCCCACTGTCAGCTGTGTGAAAATGCACAGTTTTTCACTGATTTATGCAACATAGATTTCCACTTTGTACTAAGGGCAATGCATGTGATGCCTTTGGGTTTGTGGTAGGTAGTAGATGCACAGTCGTGAGACATTAGCTATGTGTGTGACTACTTGCGCAGGAAGAGAAAGGTGTTGCCTAGAACTTGTAAGTTGTACTCGTGCTGGAGAGTGTGTTAGTTTCTATCTTTACATTAAAGTGAGAACACTATAGAAACAAATCACAACCAGAAGTTCTTTTATTATAACATTAGAATGGCACAGACACATTTATAGCCCTACAGCATTGTACTAATTGTATTTTATTTAAGTGACATTTAATTTGAACAAACATTCAGATACTTTATGTTAAATTTACAAATTCTAAAGTTGTCCTCATCACACAGGTATCTTAGTGATACCTTAGTAATGTGATTCAAAAACACTACTTTTGTACAGTGCATTTGAGGTACTTGCACTTTACTTCAGTATTTCAAATTCATGCTACTTTATAGTATTTCCACTCCACTAAATTTCAGAGGGATTTTTTTCAACAGCTACAGTCGTCCCTTACTTTAAACTATAAAACTGCACTTGGACATTATTGCATTTTATTTGTGATACTCTTGGATACTCTGAATGCAGGACTTGAAATTAAGTACATTTATAGTGTGGAATTGCTACATTTACTCAAGTTTAGGAAATACTCCCTCCACCACTGAGGGATTTTGAGGATGACCCTGGATTTCCATATTTGGATATACAGTATTTTACATGAGTACGGTAGATGCTAACCTGGACTAGCCTGCTCCTGCGAGGCTTTCCTCAGGATCTCCGTCTGCTTGGAGCTCAGTGCTTGGAGGCGTCCCAGCTCCTCTGTTAACTCTGTGTAGGCCAGAGCCAAATTCACCCTGGAGGAAGGGATGCAATTATGTAATTATCATAATCATTGTCATTATAGAATATTACAATGCTGGTGGAATGTTAATGTATTATAACTATATAAGCATACATACACTATAATCTCAGTTTAATCATCAAAATGTAAACCACTGGTGGAAGCTAATCAAAGGCTATCCTTAATATTTTAAGATGTATGAAACTTACATCACAAATCCACACTGCTCTTCATCTCCTGTTTAAACTGAATGAGCATTTCAGCTCTGACACAGCCTCACAAATCAGGCTGGCTAATTGAGAGGCTTATAGGCTTATATTTTTAGACTGCAAGTCGCAGCACATAATTGAAGTGCATAAAATCACACCATTTCATGCAAGATGTGTCATGACTCTCTCAGGGGCTGTACTGACAGAGCAACTCTATTTCAAGAACCGTAAACAAGCATGGTTGGCTTACATGTCTCTGTGTCTTTTACCCATGGCAACAAGCTTACTTTGTCTCAACTCATTAGCTCAAAACTTATCTAAATCCCACAATTTAAATTAATGTGAGGCAAGTGTTGTACAAGTAGATATAAGGAATAATCTCTGAACACTTTACACATCTCTAAGCACCTCTTTGATAGCTTGGATGCGATTAAGAGTGATATGTACTGTATGTGGTTAAAAAGAGTGATTTAGATTAGTGCAGGTTCCATAATGGCAGAGGATTTTGTTCAGTCAGAAACAAGTTAGTCACCGCTGCTGCCAGCAGCCTTTAAATCTGATAACAGCCATCTTATCTAAAATGTCTACCCAATTTTTATAAACTCCTCAGTCTTGACCTGAAATTTACTCATTTCAGCACTGACGGTGGTAGATTAGAATATTATCTGCATGATGGACTCGATGTGAAACTTTGAAATCTGTTAAGATAACCAGCTTATCACGCCAGTTTGAATCATTTCTTGTATAAAGACGAGCCTTTCCAAAAACTGTTGCAGTTTGGTTAGTTACATAAATGCAATAACACACACAAACAAAAAATAAAGTTCCAGAGGATATTAAACTTTGACATTTTAACCTTTAAAGGAACCTTAATTACTCATCATGAACCATCTTACCGTCCTGTATTTATGTTTCTGTTCTTAATTGTTTTTAATGCGTCATGAAAAGCACTTTCATAATTTTGTGTTTTGTGTATGAAATGTGCTACATATAAACTTGCCTTACAACAAAGCGGCAGGGTTTTATCAATACGTCATCATTTCAAACCAAAACTTTACAATCATATTTAAAAGTTGAAAGAAACAAAGCATCTTATGAGAGCAAATATATTCAACGGTAAAGCTGTACAGTATGACCATAAAACTGATCAGGACAATTCAGGGAAGATGGCGAGATGACTTCTGCATAATTTAAGACATCTGATGTGATTTTTAAATGACCATATTACCAACAAACAGGCAAACTACATTGTTCTTTTACAATTTTGGAGTAATTAACCCTCCTGTTGTGTTTGAAAAGAGTTTAAACTGTTCACGGGTCAACATTGCTGCAACACAATTGCCAGGGAGAAGCCTTTCAAAATTTGAACAATTTTAAAATTGTCAACATGTGTCTACACCGAAACAAAAGTAAATGACATCTAGGTCCACAAGGCCATAAATGAGCATCCAGTAATAACGTCTGCTGGTTAACGGCAGCTGAGACAGTCTTCAGCGGCCGACAGTATCACAATAAGCTGTCCCCTGGAGCTTTGTTCCAAAGTAAACACACAGATGTACCCTTAAGTACACCAAAATTATAAATGAACAATGTTTGCCTGTTTGTTTGTAATAATGTCATTTTAAAATAAAATCAGATCACATTTATTAAGTGGTGCAAAAGTCATCTCTCCATTTTCCCTGAAATGTCCAGTCCCTGAAATGTCAGTTCATAGTCATACTGTTCCATGTAATAGTAATAGAATAAGTACCCAGTAGTTAAATAATAACTACACCATAAGTTTCTTGTAAGATTTGGAAATGTTGTGTACCTGTATGTATTTATATAGCTTGTATTTTATATATATATATATATATATATATATATATATATATATATATAATAGCTATATACTGTGCTAGTATGCTGTAAGTACAAAAGACACACAGCAAAACACCTAGATTACAGTAAATACACTGTACATTGCCAGCTGTAATCTAAAGCGTCACCCAGCTAACTTGATTGCCTGTCACTGTTGATGAACGGAAAGACGCAGACAAAAAGCGGACGCTTGTTGTGCACAAGTTGCCAGACTCAGATCTGATAAAGCACTCCAATTTAACCTCTTTGTTGATTAGAATTTAACTCAGCTCATTCCTCCGTAGAGATTGTGGCAGATAAAAAGATTATCAACAACACTGCACATCTTGGGGTTTTCTTCTGCATACATAGGAACATCCACAGCAATGCCAGCACCAACAGAAGATAAAAGACGTATGTATCCTACACAGCAAATATATCAAACATAAGTCTTCCGACTTAGTGTGTGTATTAGCCTGCTACTTCGGTATGTATTAGAGGAACACTGCATGTTTTTTGTTTCTAATTACGCACATTTTTTTTTTTTTTACCTCTGAACTACGATCTTCTTCTGCACCTCTTTAAATTTTACAGATATCTGTGTCGATATGTACTGAAAAACATGCTTGCCAACCCAATGCTGTGTTGCTACTTCACACATTTAAAAACCAGGATAAACTGCTACAAGTTTATCACCCCAAAATAATTTAAAATAAAGTCAAGGACCCCATTTCAGGGAAGTTTGCAATTTCAAAAAATCTGAAAATAAGTCATAACTTCCACTGGTTAGTTGGCTTTTGCATCTGGCCCACCTAGTTTTCCACCGACCTGCTATGACTCAGACAGAGTGGGGTATCGAACCCCCCTTTCATCTCCCACCTTACAACAAACAACATCCTTCTTAGTGGTACGAGTCGGTGGAACCGGGTTCGAACATTGAAATGATTCAGGGTTGTCTGCGGTCTAAATGTACGGGCTCTATGTTTGTGGCTTTGGGTTAAGGACATATGAATACATTCAGTGAATCAGTAGGAAAATAACAATCATTAGGTTACTTACTGGCATGGTGGGTGGAGCATGCAGTATTATACTGATGTTGCTAAAGAGTCCATAAAATGTCATTTATCCACTTCCTTCTATTACTACTCTCGGAGGAATCTTAGCTCCAAGCTCTGCGTTGTCGTCTTTCTTTTCACACTTGTACTGTCTCACTTTTCAATTTTGTCAGGTTTAACAATCTGTGTCAGGGGCCCGGGTCAGACTGCAACACCTCTCACTGATGGTACCATGTGCCAAGCAGACGTGCAAACACCTGCACATGAGTGCACACAGGCACAAACCTAACAGGGTTTCTCAATCATTGCCTGTTTCAGGGTCTGTGAAATCCGGTTTGTTTTTGTCTCTGTGTCTAAAAATACTTTGCACATTTTCCAGGTTCTGTTCTTTTGCATTTATTTTTTGTTTCTTTCATCTGAGCTTGTATGTGTGTAACTGTACAATGTACAGCACAGTGCGTAGGAGGGTGTGATAATGCAGATGCAGCATTGATGAAAGATTCGTGCCGCTAAATCGATCAGCTCATACAACAGTGTGTGTGTGTGTGGGGGGGAAATAAAGTGAAGAGAGTGTGGGCTGAAATCTGACCCCTGATCTGATCAGACGTTTCAAAGAAAGAGCCGTCACTGCAGCTGCCTTTGAGATCTGAGCTACTCTTTGTGGCTAATACTAATAAATGTTCTTTTTCAAACCTACTGCTGTTCAGTCACTCACATTAGACATGATGGAGGGTGGGGGGACTAACACTTGAATACATGATGGTCAGCATGATGTGGTGATTTTCTTTTAAAAGTGTCACTGTGTGGTTCTCTTTTCTTGAATAAGACATTTATGGTACTTAAAAGAAATGTATAAACTGAATGTCTGTAGTCTCATGGGGAGGGGTGGGGGTGGGGGTGGTGGTGGTGGTGGTGGGGGGGCTTTTCACACTCTGCAGTCCATACTCTGTCACACTCTACTTCTGCAATGCACATGAAGCACATTCAGATAAACACAAAGAGGTGTCAAACAGTCCTCACACCAATGCACGAGACACCAAACACTCAGATTGTCAAGCTTTGCTACCTGGTAACTTTAAATGGCTTAAATTAAACCAGGCTCAATTTTAGGCAGAATAACAATTTCTCAACATGGCACTACTTCATATTTTGAATTTACAACTAGAAATGGGAATCCCACTTCAGCTTAAAATCATCATGTTGTGATTTATTGGAAACAGCTCTCACTTTCTGAAAGCTGGCGAGGGATTAGTCAGTCACGCTGTATACTGAAGTGTGTAAGGGGGAGAGGGGTTGTACTGCCAGGTGGCAGGTGGGTGCCAGCGTCTATAGTGTGGCTTGTGGTTGGTGAGGGTATTAGTTATGAGTCAGGGAATCGAAAATCCACAAATGTAGTGACGAAAATGTGACTGGTTGTGGAATGCCACAAACTGCGCGGTCTCATACAAAACAAATGGAAAAGAGAAGAAGAAGTTGTGAAGAAGTAAAACACTACAAAAAGAAGAATATTTGTTTTTATATTTTTTTAATTTGATTTTATTTGTTTTGCTTTAAGAAGGTGAATTTTTCTTGCATTCATTCATTCAATGATGAAATCATGAACACTTGGTTCATGAATTCATCTGTTCAGTTGCTGGTATCAATAATGTCAGCGTACTGGAGAAGCTTTTAAAGTATACAGTGAAACACATGCATTGACAAAAACCTGAATTTAAAATTGGTGTTATTTAAGCACCAATTTCCCCCAACAAACTCCTCCGGATTATACATTGCTAATGATTTATGAATTATATTAGGGCAGAGGTTTTGTGTAAATATGCTCCACAGTACATGCAAAATCTTCCATATCAATCTGTGCAGTTTACACTAAATGAGCCCAATTACAAGAAAAAGCACCAGGAAACGAAGTATATGCATTGTAGGCTTTCAGTGGGAGTAAGTGATATTGTTGAGTAAAACCAAAAGGTGACCAAGGTCTGGAAAAAACCGTAGGCTTCCACCACACTCTCAGTCAAAAGTCTTTACTTTACTTTCAGTTTGCTCCCCATTGAAACACTTCTAGGGTTTCATTGTGTGGGAGTTATTTTGCCTGCTGTGGTTTTTAGTTTTTAAAAAAAACAAAAAAACGGTAACACCTTGTAAACAGTCATGCAATGCCCGGGCCATTTGGAAAGGGCATGAAAATAAGCTACTTTTCTTTCCGCTCAACACACACTTCACTTGTTGGCAGTAAGTGATATAGAAATGAGTGGAAACACAGCAGCTTGAATATTCACTATTGCTGTTTTTGTCTAGTGTCAGGTAGGGAGGAATAAGAGACAGAATACATGGATAGATGGGATTGGACTTGGTGCCTTAAAGAGATGTCCAACCAACACACAGACATGAGGAAATGGACAGGAAGGTGTCATACACTGTGCTTACACTGCCCCCTACTGTTCAGACAAATCTCCTGCTGAATCTCCTTGATGCTCCCCAATAAACATCTCTCCTTCCTGACATATCTACCTTTACTACAGCTTTCCTTCCATCGCTCCTTGTTTCATTTCATCCCATCCCTCCCTCCCTTCTCCCTCCACCCAGAGATCAGCTGTGGTCACTTACTGCTCATCTCCCACCTTCTTTATCCACTCCACATCACACTGCTTGCACGGAGAAGTCATTTCCTGCCGAAGTAGAGCGTGAAATTAGATTAGCATGCAGGTGCTGGTAGAATATTGAACAAAATCTGTCAGCGAGAACCCATCGACAACACATATGAAGGTAAAATCATCAGGAAAAAAAATGGGTGTGGGTTCTAGTCACTGATAATTATTATTCAAGCACCGAATGTTTGTTAGTGCATGTACACCTTTATGTCTGTAAGTGAAGTCATCCAAGAAGTTGTTTTTTTTTTGCTATATCTCTCCCACAAAGAGAAGAATTACTGTATTTGGAAATGTCTTTTTTTGATGAAAAGATTGATACCATTCTCATGTCTGTAAGGTAAAAATATACCATCAGAGGCCTTTTCGCATAAAGCATAGCATAAAGAAGGGACACAAGGAAACAGCTAGCCTGGCTCTGTCCGAAGATAACACAATCCACATATTAACACCTCTGAAGTTTAGTAATTAACAACTTTATATCTTGTTTGCTGAAGCGTAAATATATTGTGATTGGTTACTCAGGGTTATGTGTTATGTTACCTTTAGACAGAGCCAGGTAAGCTGTTCCCCCCTGTTTGGTGGTTCATAACTTGTTGTAGACATGGACTCAACTTAAAGACAATTACTAAGTCTGCTTACTATTACCTCAAGAATATATCAAGAATTAAAGGACTTATGTCCCAGCGGGATTTAGAAAAAGTTGTCCATGGATGTATCTTCAGTTGACTCGACTACTGTAACGGTGTCTTTCCAGGCCCCCCCTAAAAAATCGATCAGACAGCTGCAGCTGATTCAGAACGCAGCTGCTCGAGTCCTCACTAAGACCAACAAAGTTGTTCAGTTCTTAGGTCTTTACACTGGCTTCCTGTCCGTCTGAATTGATTTTAAAATACTGCTGCTGGTTTATAAAACACTGAATGGTTTAGGGTCAAAGTACATTTATAATCTTTTGCTATGCTATGAACCGTCCAGACCTCTCAGGTCGTCTGGGACAGATCTGTCCCCGGAGTCAAAACAAAACATGGAAAGGCAGCGTTTAGTTTTTTTATGCTCTGTATATCTGGACCAAACTCCCAGAAAACTGCTGGATCTCTGCAACTCTTTTAAATCAAGGCTGAAGACTTTTCTTTTTGATGCTGCCTTTTATTAAATCAGGTTAGAGGATTTTGATCAATAGCTTACTCTGTACTGCAACTTTTACCCTCCTGTTTAATCTTATTTTTATTTTTAATTGTATTTAAATGTATCTTTATATTGTCTTATTTTTTTAATTTTATCCTGATGTCTTTTATGTTTTATGTAAAGTACTTTTGAATTGCGAAATTGCAAACTATTCCTTTAAGTAGAAAATTGAGTGCAACACTAATGGATTGCAATCCTCTGTCACATCCCGGTAGAGCCTGACATTGCTGTGTTGGGATCTTTAGTCCCTACCAGCTCATTGACTAAACTGGCAAAGTCAGGGATTTGTGTCCCACTAGAGTCATAAATGCATATATAACTAATAATAATTTTCATAAATTCTGATATGTTTTGTATAGGATGACCACCTCTGTAGGTGTGTGCGGTCCAGAATCTCTAGGAATTCTGTTCATGTTGGACAAGTCTGCAGCATGCAATTCACTTAAATGCCAGAGTCTATTTAATTTAATGCTGAGTGCCAGTGTAGGATGTAGTATGCCCTACTTTCTAACACTGGTGTAGAAGTCACGGTGGTGGGCGGCCACATAGTGTGTTTGAGTTTGCATCCTATCACAAATGTTTTTGTTTTTTTATCATATCAGGACCATAAAGCAACATAGTTAATATTTTTTTCAATAATAATGTATCAAATAACAATGGTAAAACAAATTGAAAGTGGTTAAAATTTGAAAGTAGTTGCTCGTAGTGGTGAACCCACAGAGAATTATCACCCGAATCTGCTGCTCCACACGGCTTTATAAAGTTTGGATTGAGTTTCACAAACTTACTGTTAGTTCACTCTTGCCACTCTATTAAAGACGTTTTCATTGTTTTCACATTTTCATTTGATACAATGTTATTCTAAACATATTGATTATAGCCAATTTATCCACAAGATAGCAAGACATTTCCCTTTCTGCTTCTCACATTCAATCAGGACAATTCATGGAATGCACAGCAAAACAGTTGCTTGTCTTACAGTGTCCTTGACATTATTTAAATTGTGCAGACACAGTGAACTCCACCCATGTGGCACGCCAAGCAGACTAAACTAACACTGACCCTGTCCCTCTGGCTGTTCTGCAGCATCCTCATGTCCTCCTTCAGTCTCTCACACTCCCCCTTCAGCTCTTCTTCTCGCTGACACGCCCCCTGGGCTTCGTGCCGTGCCCCCTCAAGCTCCGCCTCCAGACGCTGCAGCTTCAGGTCGGACAGGGTGTCCAGGCTGCGGGAGCTCTGAAGGGTCAAGGCTGGACAATCCAGCACTGGGTGGGAAAAAGAGAAGATCAGGGGGGAATAAGAGAAAATGTAGATGTGAAACACAAGAGACAAACATCATTTTCATTGCTTTTCTCCTGACTAATGCAGAGTTCTTTTGTCCATGGTTGTTGTACAATAGATGAGTATTAACGAGCAAAAGAGCTGACTTCTTCCAAGGGCAGCATCTTTCAGTTTGTACCTGGGTGATGTGATCTGTGTGGGCATGTTAGTGATTCAGCACCACTCATACGGACTCAGTCCTTGAGCCAGAAGACAGTATCATCTTTTATATCCCAGCTCCTTCTGCCTCCTCACCACCACACTTGTATGTGCAATCACTGGTGCACAAATACTGAACACAGTCTGCACTACAAGATATTTTCTCAGTCTCATTCATACACACAAACACACACACACACACACACACACACACACACACACACACACACACACACACACACAGCTATTAATCAACAGCACTACCTTGCAAATTTTGATTTCACAGACACAAATTAAGGCAGAAAAAGCTTAAAGTTGCTTTTTCCATTAAATATGAAAGTTTGATGCCCATGTAAAATTATACATCCTCTTTATCAAGTTAGAGGCATCTGTTATGGTTGCAATGACACATTTCTTCCATCAGCCACCCACGTCATTTGAGAGGGCAGAGTTTAGCATCTACTGACTCCAGAAGTTCTTTAAGTTTAACAGAATCTTTTTTGCAGTAGTGGACTGCATATTTTATCAGGAGTTTTGTGTTGCAGTCTCAAAATGAAAGAATCTGCTGACTTGGTGAGGCTGTTTTGCTTTATAATCTAAAATCTTCTGTGATTTTAAGATTTTATTCACATGCTTTTTCTCTCATAAATGCAGGCAAAGCAGTGGAGTGACCTGCCTTGTTCAAAGCATCTTGTTAAATATTTCTGACACGGGAATTCATTTGCATTGTACTGTAACACTATATGTACTGTAATAATTATCACTCACTGGTTACTAGCATTTGGTAATGCAGACCAATCACAATAGAGATCATTACAGATGGATGCAACAGGCTGAATTTGAGAGAAATCCTCAAATGCACAGTACCAGGCACTTCACTCCAACAGTTTTGAAGCCAAAATGGTTGAATTTCAATGACCAGCACCCGCGTAGACCGGGGAGTTGGAACAAAATGTCCAAGCTGGCTCTTTCCAACAGGCCGAGGATTAACCTGACCTCAATTAAAATGCTTTCTGGACAGATTGTTGGATTTGATTAAAGATTGAGACATAGAGAAAAGATGAGCAGCGATTAACAAGGATAACTGGTGTCATGGGTTTTTTAGATGCACTTGTGGTTGATAGAAGCGTCCTATCTTACTGTACTTATTTTACTTTATAGTAACTATCAAAATGAAACAGCTGAAAGATTAAGGATGGCCATGAACCAAAATACTGACCAAATCAACCCAGTGATATATATTTACAGTATTTATTTAAAAATAGATATAAACATATATATTTATTTTAGGGATATGCTGGTATCTTTATAATCATACCATTATTGTGGCCAAAAATATCATGGTAAATGAAATTATCACCATTATCATAAATACTACTATTAGTGCTCGTGTATGTTGAAGCTTTATTGGACTCTGCAAATGAACCAAAATCAAACACAGTGAGAACACCATAATCAAGAGCAGGTCTGTTGTTTTTAGTTTAAGACATTGACAAGTGCATTACTTTATTTTTTAATTCACTAATTCAGGTTTTTGTACATGTTCTGGTTTCTTTTGTGTGTTCATTTTCGTGGCAGAACCAGAAAATCCCTCACACTGTCAATCAGTGCTATTCAATGCGTAAGTGTTCCAAATTTTATAAAGTGCTAATAAATACAGTGCCGTGCTGTGTTCACTGTGCCCTCTGAAAATGTGATGAGTGAGTAAGATGGTAGCAGAAATATTTGGCGGTATTGTTACCATCAGAGTGTTTCACCACTATACAGGCAACATCTTTAATACAGACATGCATCCTGAGTGAGAGCTGACAGTCACTCACTGTGTGTGTCTGGGCCAGCGTGCAGCTGCAGGTACTGCATGTCTTTGCTGTGCAGCTGCATGTTGAGTTTCTGCAGGGAGTTGTCCCTCTGCCTCAGAGCCGACTCCAGGCCCAGGATACGCTCAACATGCTTCTCCACCAGGTTAGTCTGTAATCACACATATTTACTATGCATTACTAGAATCCACCAATTGCATTGCAAAAATAGAGCATTAAAATATTTATAGACTTTCTATGCAATACATTCTTTGGCACTTAGGGCCTACGCCACTGAGCCAGGCCTTGCTTCTTTGTAACCTGTTAAAAGACACTTTGTGAACATGTCCAAGGCGGCTAAATATCAGTATCAGCAATCTAAATTCATATCCTGGCACTGATATTTGCAACCAGGGATTGGTATTTTACTTCATCAGTTTGTCTGAAAAAGTTTGATATATATATATATATATATATATATATATATATATATATATATATCTCATACATAC
>NC_060163.1:22836784-22932591 GCF_021292245.1 Micropterus dolomieu | reverse complement strand
ATATATATATATATATATTACACACCGGTATGTCAGAAGAAGTGTGTGAATGCACTGCTGGGAGGTTTAAGGTCAACGAGGCCCAGTAGGTAGTTGGAGCTGTATTCCTGAACGCAGCCACAGCTTCAGGTGACATTGACACTTTGTCAGTCCTTGGCAGGTGGCAGTTCCAACATCTCTGGCGCACCTCATCCCTTAATCACTCTGACCACATAAAACTGCTGAGGCTGCTCGGCGAGAGCTGCTCAGTAGACTTCACTCTCATATGAGATGGTTTATTATCACAGAGGGGATCTGGGAAAGACCAGCCAACCAATCTGTTCAGTTGGAAGCCTCTACCTGGTCTGGATTGACTTTGATTTTTACCCAGTTACAGAAATGTATTCAAAAAATGAGATTCTCACAGTTGCAGAACCAGAGAAGTTGTTTTTTTTTCTTTTTAGAATTCTATTTAAAATGATACAAACTTGCAGTATCTTGGGATAAGCAATTACAATCATTTGCTAAATTAAATCTTTTCAAAAAAGTTGGCAAGAATTACAATAAAAAAAACTGTAAGACAACAGGGTTGTGTAAGAGGAGCAATTTCACTGAATGACTCTAAAGGACTGTTGACTCAGTTTAGGAAGTAACAAAAAATGTTTGCTCAGAAGGCAATTACTTAAATGAGCAGTGCAGTTTAAGTGCACAGTCAAAGTGATTCAGTGTATTTTTTTCTTAGTTGTAATATCAGTGACAAATGTAAAAGTACCATGTACAGCACATGTGGTAGTGATATGCAGTCTACATTTTTAAGCATAACATTTTACCCAGTGAGGTAATGGGGAGAAAGTTGAGACGCTACGCATTTTGTTTTTGTTTTGATGTATCAATAATCAAATATTGTAATTGGGGTTGAAGTCAGCGCTCTGTGCAGGCCTTCCACACCAAACTGGAAAAAACATTTCTTTATGGAGCTGGCTTTGAGCAGTAATGTTCAAACAGGAAACACAAATTGTTGACACAAAGTTGGAAGCTCACTGCAGTCTTGAATATTATTGTTAAGGTGAAGCATTAAGATTTTCCCTGTATTGGAACACACCTTTTAAACAGCATCTGACCAAAAGTTCACATACATATGCAGGATTTATATACACAGGGGTGTCCACATACTTTTGGCCATATAGCATATTTAGTGACTTTTGGTCAAATATTAGGTTCATAGCCTGTTCATGATGTCAGCCATGCTGAGTTTTACATTTTATGCTGGGTCCCCATCAGCAGAGAGCGAAACTGTAAGAATACATTAATGAGCCATATGGCCATATATAGCTTCTGTTAAATAACGAATGCACAGTGCAATGAACTGAATAATGTCTCTGACCATCTTGTCGAGATCCCTCTGGAGGTTGTTCTTCTCCATGTGAATCTTCTCGTAGGCCTGGATTACATCCTCCAGCTGCTCCTCTCTCTCCTTTCTCTTCTGGAGCTGAAGCGAGATACAGAGAAACAGAAGCTAAAAAAACAGGGAAAAAAGCCATACATTTTTCTTTTTTCCTTTCTTTGTGAGTTTTCAAACTTCCTCACAAAGAGAGAGACAGAGAGAGGCGAAAACACCAAAAACTTCCATTGTGAAAGTCATCAAATGTGTCTCTTAAGAAACTGTTATATAACCAAGCAAATTTAGGACACACTGAAATTCGGACAACTCAGCATGCACAACACAAAGCTTCCCCATCTCGACAGATCATGATTTCAACAGCCATCTTCACTGCTTCTTGATGTCTTGCTGATCTATTCTCCTCACACTGTGACATAATAAGGGGGTGAAAGTCACTGGATGCCATAATCACATACTTGTTGACAGATCTGAGAGCATTGACACTAAAGTTAGTGAAATGAAGAGATTTTAAAGCAGGCGAGGATAAAGAAGGGAAATTTTTGTAGAAGAATAGGGTCACTTTTGACAATGCAGAGAATGAGAGTGGGAGCAGCAGCAAGGGAGTGCGATAAACAGAGACTCGGAGAGGACAAAGAGGTATATCACTGCTGTGTGCCGGAGCAGTGAGGCCTATTCAGTGTGTCTATGGTAACATATGCTTGTAGAAAACTGGCACCAAGGTAAGGATGGCTTGACAACAAGCATCGTGACTGAGGAGAGCAGCATCCCTCCAGAGCTAGATTTCTGTAAGGAGATGCACACAGAAACAAGAAGAAAGGCCTAAATTCTTCAGATTTTCTCATTATCACCTTTTTAAATGTTCACCTCAGTGTGGATACTGTATGTGAGAATGGTTTGTTGTTTTAAACGGCCTCTAAGGATCAAAGCTGTTTGGTGTTGAACGTTTTTTGGAGAGTATTTTTAGTGTAATTAGTCATTTACACACTAGATTTGATTGCGGTGTGGAATATGGGTTTTCCACATCTTCTGTAAGGCAATGAATTCATGGCATGGTAGTTTGAATGTTGCTTCAGTTTAAATACATCAGAGAGGATGATCTTATTTTTGTAATTTTGCCCACCATCTCTATTATTTGACGACACTGTACTTATCAAAGTACGGTAAGCTCTTAGAACACGCTGACATTAGACAGATTTCCATTTAAATTAAGGGCAAATACTAACCGAATTTCCAGAAAATCTGCTGAAGAAATGGTGAATTCGTTTGTGAGCTTCCATCCATTACTGTTATGTGAATATTAGAAGTTTGGTGTATCAGGATAAACAGTTAGTGCCATTAAACCATTGCAGAAGAAGAGACGACAAGATAATGCAATTAAAAGAGCTCCAGTTAAACCTCGCACAATGGAAAACCATGTAGAAAACTCATTTTATACATTTTATGTATTAATGTGATGTTCTGATGTTTTCCTCGCCGCAATTTTAAGTCTCTTTAGTCAAGTGGAAAGTCACATGCTTCATTGTATGTCATGATTTATTCATCAAGTTTGTTTCCATTGTGATTTTTCAAGTTTTTATGAAAATTTAGACCGGTTTTAGTCCATCTAATTATCTACAGTTCTCTTTTATTAAGAAAGAAATTAATGGGTATTGGGTTCAGATAGATTTTCCACGGGTCAATTATGGATGATAACACCTTTAATTCCCTGATAATAAAAAACCCTTGCAGTGTTCACAATAAGACAAAAAAAAGATTTTCAAACCAATGACAATGGTTTGGACAAAGTGGAATTCTCTCTCCTTCCTCGAATGCCTTTATTTGTCTTGGCCTCAGTTCCTCTGCATCAGGGCAAACGTTGCAGTAATTTCCTTATGTACTGCTTTTCGCTCATGTTGCCATGTCGTGTCTCCAAATGACTTTAATAGAAAGGACACATTAAAGCAAATAATGAAAGAGAGGGAAGAGTTAATGTTGTCATCATGGCAGGATTAACCTGCTAGGGTGCGCCTGGGCAATTATGCTCTGCTTCCCCTATTAACCCCTTGTTTCTTCCCCTCTCTGCACAATGATTGCAGTTTTTTGCTGGAATAATGCCTGGTTTACAACCAGATTTGCTGTGTATTAATTTGATTAAACACGTTAATTTAATAATATGCAAAATATAAATACCAAACAAACAAAGAATGTTTCAGGGACCCTCGGAAAAACATGGCCTCAAGGTCAAGTAATAAAGCAAAACCCACTTTTAGGGTGTTATGTGAGTGGATATTGTGCTTTAGTGGTATATATTCCCAAAACGAAATACACACACAACATGCTCAGTTGGTCGCCTTGGCTGTCACACAGACATTATGCAAGGAGAAGCTGTACGGTCACAATTTTATATTTTTTTTTATCTCAGAAAAACATGACAACATTTTTTGCTTTGTGACCTTCAAATTCATCTGATGCTTTCTCTGACAGGACGTATTTTGCATGTTTCTACTTCTCCTTGATAACGGCAACCCATCACTTTACCAAAAGGAAGGGGATAAGGATTGTGTACGTGTATGTGGTGGGGGGGTGGGGGTCGAGTCCCAACAGAGCATGCTCAGTGAGTTGTGGCCCGTTTCATCACTCTGAATGCCCGGTGTCAGAGCCGTGTGACTCTTAATCGTTTCTGCTGCTCCCATAAACCATTTCCTTCCTCTTTCTTGCTCTCTAGCTTTTTTTTTTTCAGCTGCAGCTACCAGTTTTACCACCACCTTCCTGTGTCAGTAACTTCTCTTTACCGTTTCTATGACTGTGAACGAGAGCGTGGGGAAATAGTTATTGCTGCTTTCTCTTTTCTCACTCCAGCCAATTTTTGGAAGGGGGTTACACTCATGTATATAGAAGAAAAGTAGTAAAACTGATTCTTGGTCCTGCTTCTTGTGCTATACTGTCTGAATGTAGCATGCACACATCTTGTTTTTTATTTTAAATCACGCTGTATATGTATTAAATAATACCACATTTTCTAATTAATTGGTATCCCAACATACACTGCAGGATGTGCTGGAAAAATACATGGCTACTTTATTTATTTTTCTTTCTTAAGGCGTACATATTCAGCAAAATCTTGGCCAGGTTTGGTCCCAATTATACTACATCTCAAAAATAGAACACCAGCGTGAAAATCCCATGTCACAGTGCTCTTTGGACGGTTTCTTAAAAACACCCAATTTCAGTAAATTTGCATGGGCAGCAGCTTTAGTGCTTAATTAGTTCTGGACATCTTTCAGTGCATGTCCATCAGGGTTGGCCTCAATTCACTTTTAATTCAATTAATTCATATGCAGGGAGGGATTTCTGTAGAATTCAGGCACTGAGAAAAACCTTTGGTGTGATAAGGTTTTTAATTCTATCCAGTGTATTTAAAAATGAGTATATAGTAAAGTGGATTTTCCTCTTTGTACATATCCCATCTTGCCTCTGACTTCTCTTACATCTCATCTCCCCCCATCCTCCCTCTTTCTTCTACTTTGTCTCCCCCCTCATCTCTCCTCTTACCTCGTGGGTCAGGACGTTGACTCTCTGCTGCAGGTTGCCATTTTCTGAGTGCAGAAGCGCCGTCTCCTTGCTCTCAAAGGAGCAGTAGGAGTTAGTGTTCTCCCCAAACTCGCTGATCATAGGGAACTGCAGAAGAATGAAGTAAACAACATTAAACAAATATAGAATTAGACATGTCATAATGAGGATATGGTTAAAACCTAGAGTGTAGAGAACAAGATAATAAAACAGTGAATTAAATTATTAATATTTTTTGTTTGTTTGTGTGCTTATACTTATTTTTCCTGCTGTATTCTGCCATTTTTGATGATTTCACATGGGGATCATTAAAGATTCATATTGCATCAACTGCAACGTCTGCTTGGCCCAGATATCACTCAGAGGACCAGGATGTTTTAACTAATGTCATGTTATCTTCTCATGAACTAGATTTTATTTTTCGGTTCTCCTTAACTCATCAGTGAATTTAGTCCCTTTTAATTGTACTTCCTGATTTCATCTGGTGATGATCTGTGACTCAGCTGCTGTTTGTCCATCCATCTATCAGTTACTTATTTGTCCATCTGCTCATATTTCTTGACATACTTTTTCAAAATTACTCATTGGGCCAAGAGTGGGTGCAGCAATGTTTAGTGTTTTTATGCCACTCATGATATCTCAGACACTGCGGATCAGATTTTCTCTGCCACATCTTATTGCTCCACTGTGCTAAAATGACACTGATTAACCAACATGGTGTGCTATTTTTTAATCAACTGCACATCCTGCAAAGTATTTAAACTCTACTCTACTGGTTGCAAAAAGGAAGTCTGATAGTATAGAGGTCTATGATAAATGACCCTACTTCTCACTTGATTTATTACCTCAGTAAACACTTTCCTAATGAGTTTATAATCTCAGTCGCAAGTTTCAAGTCTTCTTCAAGACAGCATGATGTTCTTTTGTAAATTATGGTCCTATTTAGAGTAAAATAGATGATAATGCAGGGTATGCTTTAGGGCATGGCTACCTTCTGATTGACAAGTTACTACCAATAGCAATGTGTATTCATCCTCAGCTCCACTCGTCATCCAAATATGGCCCCTTCTGGTTCCAAAAAACCAAGAAGACAATGGCCAAAATGCCAAAATGGTAGTCCACAATCCAATGGGGGATGTTACGGTGGTCAAGTCCACTTCTTATATGCAATCTCATGAAAAGACCAAAACCAGTAATGTATAAGTAAGTCTCTCGATACTTTCTGAGTCACCTACCCTGTCTGTGGCAGTCAGCCTCAAGCCCATTGGTTTTTACTGACATCATAATAACAGTTGTAACAGTTGGGCATTGTAGTTTTTAGCAAACATTACTCTAACAGGAGTAAGTAGTGCATTTGCTGGAGACTATTTTCAGATGTGTATTGACACCTGGATGTGCTGGTGAGTATTTCCAGCAGCAGAACAGCGTACGTGGGATTGAGTCACAATAAACTTCAGTGTGTGTGACTCACTGATGTGTTTTTAATAGTGTTTGGACAATAATGGAGCACAGAGGAATAAGATTAGGCTTCGGCTACACAGACAACACTTGAGGGTAGAATCAGTTCATTGTTGGTTTTGGTCTTTGTTGACAATAAGAAAATATAGAATACAAACAGCCTTTTCCTTTAAGAAAATTAGAGGGAACATATTCACATCTTCATCACTACAACTCATCATTTATGAGGGAAAACACATCTTCTGTTGTATATCATAACACAGAGAAAAAGAGGAGCACCTTTTGAAACTGCACTACATGAAAACTTAGATAATCACATTATATGCAGCTACAATTATGCAGATATGACTGATTACGTAATCTGTACTGTATTTACTGCTATTTTACGTTTGAAGTAAGCAATTTGTCTAGTTGTAGAGCTAAACTGTTTGGTAGCAGAATTATATGATCGAAACACACAAGACAAGTTATATAACTGCCTGTGGTTTAACCTAAATGAACACATTTACATTTAGAGTGCCTACCATAAGCAAAGAGGGCTTTTCGTTGTCTGTGTGAAGTCATTGCCACTGATGCAATGTCTATTTGAGAAGCAAACAACCTTTTTCCATTTAGCAGAACACCTCTCTCTGCTCAGTTTAACAGTAAATGTTCGCAACATGGGCAACCCCCCCCCCCCCCCCCCCCCCCAGGGGACCCAAGAATTCTCACACTACCGAGCATTGGGAGCACTAAACAACCTCACTTCAACCCATGTTCAAAGCAGCAGGAAGCATCCATCTGCATCATTACAGCAGCTGTACGGAGGAATCTTGTATTTAGAGCCTGCAGCAATATTCACCACCTCTCAAAAAATAAGCTTAAAATAATATTTCATTATCATTTTTTATATTTCATATCATTTGGGAAAAGAATCTTTTAACTTGGGGGACATTTCAGGAGTGAATATTTTGATAATGTGTATTATTTCAATTAATTATCCAAATCTGAAAAAATGGCACATGCCGTATTTACAGCGATGCAGGTGTGGCAACACTCCAAACAGCAAACATCTGCACCTGCTCTCCCAAAATCAACACCTGTCTCTCTGGGAATGGGCCCTGAACAAACTGCCGCTTGTGAATAAGTCAACAGCGATGTTGCAGCCTGCGGCCTTTGGTAACAGCTGCTCACTAAAAGGATGCAGGACTGTCAGGGGGGGGAAAGACAAAGTCAAGCTAAATTGTCTTTCCATCAGTTTGCTAAAAGGTCAATCACAATATATTTCCTACCAATATGTCAAAATATATTAAAGACTTGAGCACTAATAAGTGGCATTTCATGCAAGTCTCCCAGAATCAGAGCTTTCTGGAGCAACGATTGCACTCCAACATCACAGAAGAGTTTCACTTTCCCTACCAACAGTATCCCTCGTAGACCATAACGCAGCAACAGCTTGCTTTATCTTGGACAATTTGGAAATGAAAATTGATAGCACTCTTCCCAGCACTGTATAGCACAGCTTGTTTCAAGTCCTCATGCACCTGAAGTAAATCTAGTCAGCCTAAGCTGAGGGGAAACAGGGTACATTACAGATTCATCATATATTTCCTAGAATAAGGAGAACACCACAGACTAATGATAATAATTTCTTTAATGCTCATTTGTTCTTTTCAGCAATTTATCTTCCCCTTGCTCTTTACATTATCTCCTTTTATTGCCTCATTTCTCTTCCCTTTTCTGTGATCTGCATGGCAGCCTTCCGCACATTTAGCTCCCTCTTTCCACTCATTTTTTCCACTTTTCCTCACTTTTAGTCCTCCCACGCTATTCCTTTATGCTCATTCGCCCTACATTCCCCGGGTATAACTGTCTGTTGGCCCAGCTACTGCTAGGAGGTGGATTTCTGCTTCACCCGCTCTCTCATCCAACTGAAAAGCAGTCTTGATTTATACCACCAAGCAAACAGGCCTGGCTATGCAGAAATATTTACAGTCTCATTGACAGTGAAAAATACTCAAGTAGCTAACTTTTGTTGGGATCAGGATAGACATTATACATATATATATATATCAAATATCCAGCAACCACAACCCTGTCTGTTTCTTATATCTGAATTCTCATGACCCACTGGATGAGCCCTTATGAACTCCCTGATGAACTATTTCCCTGATGACTCCCAATCGATGTCACCAATAATTATTATTATTAACAAGTATGCTGATGTAAATAACCTGTTGGTAACTACAAGCTATTTGCTCCTGTTTCTGGGAAGAAATGCATAAAATAATAACCCAAAATGAATCATAAATAACTCCTCAACCTTTAGGCCTAGATGTATAATTCTGGTCTCCTTTGATAGATCAGAATATGAATCAACTATAAATGAACACATTTATTTTGCTATTAAAGAGTAAATGGAGATGCAGTAAAGGACAAAATTATATTTTCATCCGCTCCTGCTATAAAATCTATATTTTAATAGCAATATCACAATCAAAACCATCATCCAACAGATTATAATGCAACTGAATATCTTCTAATACACCTCAAATACAACTGTAACCGTAAATTTGATGAAAATAAGCTAATATACAACAGTTATTACACAATTGTCTGTGTTTTGGCCATATTTACTGTTTACTGGTATTGGGAGTTTTCTTCAAAACACAATTTCTGTCCATACAACCAAGTTCCAAATAACATAAAGCTTCCACAACATTGAAATATTGATAAAAACAGTGAATAATCATCAACATTCCTATAACCGAATGAACTCCCATGCTATACAGGCCCATAACTTCAGAACATCCTACAGGGCTGTAAGTGGGCAATATCTCTTTGTCTTGAGCAGACAAATCGTTTGGCATATTGGATGTCTGCGTGTATGTCGGCCAGCTGGCGAACCGAAACTCAGAGAGAGCTTAGAGAGATGTTTTTTGTTACTTTTATCCAGCTAATAACTCTGTGAGTTTTGTGATTTGATTGATATACACAGCTGATCACAGCTGGAGCTGAGCTTTCTTTAGAGTGGTCGGACTGAGGTGTAGGATGTGATGAGAGAAATCTAGAAGGCAATAATTGTATAGCCATGTACAGTGATTAAAAAGTGATCTATGTTGTGATAAAAGATCATTTAGATGCTTGGTGTTTGATGTGTGCTTGGCATGGATAAAAATGGTTGGTTTGAGATTCTAGATGAGCCTTCTAGCTTCACGGAGGTGTTTGGCATGGATAGGGTGACAAAATACTAGAATCAGACATGAACTTCTCATTTGCATTTTGTGCGAAAATTGATCTTTGTCCTCTGTACAGAGCAAGTCAGGGCTTAATTAATCAAACTAAAACTGTCAGTGGCTGTAAGATTAAAAGATGAGAAAGGTAAGATTAAATCTATGAAGAAGTAACAATGCTGCATTTTAAAGTATATTTACAAAATGTATTGTCCACAGTCCATGACGGAGCATACATTTGATGACATGGGAAGTCGGAGAACCTCACCAACCTCAAAATCCAAGATCCAAGAAGCTGTAGTAATATACTGTTTATTGCCCTTCTGTCTTGTTTGTGTCTCATTAAATCAGTAATCCACACACCATTATCTTCACAGAAAATCTAATTATGTTAAGATGATTTATCTACCACTGGCAGCCCCACAACATCTCTCCCCAACAACTGCATGTGTATAGGTCCTGTGTGTGCATGTGTGTATTTCAGGCCCCCATTTCCTCCCAGTTTCAACTTTGTTAAATGTGAGGATTTGCTGTTTTTCTTTGTTGTTTATGAAGGTAATATCAATATCTAAGTGTTTTAGACTGTTGGTTAAGCAAAAAAAAGCTATTTCAATACATTACTTTGGGCTGCGAAACTACAAACAGTAACAACAATACAAAAATACAAAAGCCTGTGACCTCTCCTCATTATCCAGATACTGGATCCATATACAGACCGCATGTTAATCAGGTGTAAATGGGAGCCATACATGAAAGGACTAGGCTTACTCAGCCACATTAGCTCCTGTGAGCTATTAATTCAGTTTCAACAAGGGGTTATGTGTGCACAGCCCTTTTATAGCATCTCAATTTGCTCTGTTGCTTCCAGGTCTCCTTACAGTTGTAACAAAATTAGTTTTACTTAAACATGAGTTAAAACTTCACTAGCCTTCTACTGAGATACAGCAGAATAATTTCCCACTTTTGGAGTCTTATTTATTCCCCCGCTGGTCGAAGATCAAAGCCCACCAAAGCTTTCACTCCTTTTATCTTTGTGTACAATCTCACTGCCTCCATAAAAATGAAAAATGCTAAGGGTGAGTGGACAGCACATTCCCCTTTTGAAAGACTTCCAATAAATCAAAAAACAAACTAGCCCTATCCCTGAACAACAAGGACAAAAACAACAATAACAACTTATTTTCAAAAATCTTAAGTAATATTTGACTTTGTGATCTGCCATAAAAACCATTCACCTTGATCTCATAGATCTTGAGCTTCCTCTTGATACTGCTGTTCTCCCGCTCCAGGCAGCCCAGCCTCGTCTTGATGTCCTGATAGGCGGTGATAAGGGCAAAGTGGGAGGCTGAGTAGACATCGTCGGGGGGCAGGGTGGAGGAGTGCCACGCCACACTGCCACAGCCATCCTCTTTCAGGCCCCCTGCGTCGCCGCCTCCTCCCAGCAGCCCTAGCTCCCCTCCACCGAACAGAGACTGCATCACTCAGAGCTTCAACCTGAGGACAGACACAGACAGTTGTTTGCTTTCTCATAATTAAACCGCCAGATTGTTTCCATTCAATTAAATGTAGCAAAATAAAAACATTTAATAATTCAGGCAGGGGTCACCGAACAGGACT
Organism: Micropterus dolomieu; assembly: GCF_021292245.1. Classification (NCBI taxonomy): domain Eukaryota; kingdom Metazoa; phylum Chordata; class Actinopteri; order Centrarchiformes; family Centrarchidae; genus Micropterus; species Micropterus dolomieu. The sequence goes on along the minus strand of NC_060163.1, from coordinate 22,921,374 downwards.
GCTGCAGCAGTGCTAAAAACATCAAGCAGGCAGCTACTCGCCACAAACAAAAAAAGAACAAAGCATTTTTCAACTGAGAGTAGTCGGATTGCTGGCACACACAATGTAAAATATTAAAAAGCAAAGTGGCTACAGAGACACAGGAGGAAGACTGAGGGACATATTCCATGTGAAATCTAAAGATGATTCAGTGCCTTTCTATGTCTTCTCACTTCAAAAAAGAAAAATCCAGTTATCACAATGAATAGTTTGTTTACTACTATGATCATGTTTGGGAGAAACCAGATTTTTTTACCTCCCTGTTTTATTACTCTAAAATTTTGTACAGACTGAAGGTGAAGTGAACTCTAGAGTCAGCGTGATTACATGCCAAATCAGTGCAAAGATGCGATGCAGGGAATGTGAATTGATGCAAATTCGCCCTGGGGGGGGTGGTTCAAAGTGAAGTGAAGACACAATGTAAAAATGTTTCAATCTGAGCAAAGAATTTACCCTTAACCCAAAGCCGTACGACTCCAATTGATGAATACACAGAAAAACCAAGGAAAGAAGAGGGCTCTGGAGGAAAATAACAAAAACAACTGGCGTCCTTGGTAAGTTCTGAGATCAGTCAATAGGACACACACACACACACACACACAGTGCAGTCCCACTCCGCACACACACAGTTAAATAGATTTAGCTAAAGTCTGTACATTTGGTACATAGTTGTCAATAAAGACAGACTGAACAAGAGTCTAGTCTGAGGTTCCCTAATAGTTTTAAACCACTGCTTCATACAGATTTTTTTCATGGCACTTAGCCTTCAGTGTACACTTAGATTTTGTGTCTCTCAAGGGCTGAGATGTATCAGCATTTCTTTGAGCCTATTTACAGTGGCACATCTTTCCATCACTTCCATCTGACAGTCGCTGTTTCTTACTGTTGAGCAGGTAGAGTACAGTGGGTTTTCAGAGCTTTTTCACTGAAAAATAAAGTTGTGAATTGGCCCGACAAACGACAAACTGCAAATTGCTCTTAAATCCGAGAGGAAGATACACGTTCATCACTATGAGCCACCCTATTTACATCGTTAGGCACATTGTTTTCATATTGTCATTTGATACTTCATTATTATAAAAAATATAATAAAATAATGATTTGCTGGCTTTAGCTTATCCATCTAAATATCAGCAATGGAAAACCAAAGCAACATGTACAGTCTATCCTCTGCATTACCAGAGTCAGCCTTTTACTTTAGTTTCAGCATTTAGAACATTATTACATCAGCTATCATCATATATTTTGTGTTACTGACTTCATAACTTGTTGAGGAAGCAGTGATCAGAAACCTGGTTATGGTTTCTACATGACACCATCATCTTTCTCAAACCAGGAAGTTAATTATGCAAACACATGACCAGGATAATCCAAAACCCTGATCATTACCAAAATACACTATATTGCCAAAAGATTTGGGATGCCTGCATTTACATACACGTGAAGGTTAATGCCTTTCCTAATATGTAGGGTTTAATATAGAGTTGTCCCACCATTTGCAGCTATAACTGTGCTTTCAGACCAAAAGCGAAGCCAGCGTTCGGGGTGGTGAATTTCCTGTCGGGCAGCGCGAAGCAACGCGAAGGGGGCGGTGCCGGCGACGCAAAGGTATGTTACCATCCTTGAGTTGAAAATTTCCAACTCGAGTGAATTTTTGCAGGTTCTAATTGCCTTCTTGTGTTGTGTGTGAACATTTGCAGCAAATGTACTCACGCGAGGAAAGCGTCGCGAGGATTAAATTCGCGTTTAGTCTGAAAGCAGCTTCAATTCTTCTGGGAAGGCTGTCCACAAGGTTGTGTGGAGTGTGGTCATGGGAATTTTTGAACATTCATCTAGAAGTGCATTTGTAAGGGTCAGGCAAAGATATTGGCCAAGAAGGCCTTTCTCGCAAACTCATGTCTCTCAAACTCACTCATCCATGTTTTTATGGTCCTTGCTTTGTGCACTGGTGCGCAGTCATGTTAGAAGAGGAAGGGGCCATCCCCAAACTGTTTTCACAAAGTTGGGAGCATGAAATTGTCCTAAATGTCTTGGTATGCTTAAGCATTTCCAGTTCCTTTCACTGGAACAAAGGGGCCAAGCCCAAAACCTGAAAAACGACCCCACACCATAATGCACCCTCCACCAAACTTTACACTTGGCACAGTGCAGTCAGGCAAGTACTGTTCTCCTGGCAAACGCCAAACCCAGACTCGTCTATCGGATTGCCAGACAGAGAAGTGAGATTCGTCACTCTAGAGAACTAGTCGCCACTGGATACTAGAGCAGTGGAGACGTGCTTTACAGCCCTGGATCCAACAATTTGCATAGCACTTGGTGATGTAAGGCTTGGATGCAGCTACTTGGCCATGGAAATCTATTCCATGATGCTCTCTACGCACTGTTCTTGAGCTACTCCGAAGGCCACACGACATTTAGAGGTCTGTAGCCATTGACTTTACAGAAAGTTGGTGCCTTCCACTCACTGTGCGCCTCAGCATGCTCTGATCCCGCTCTGTGATTTTATGTGGCCTACCACTTTATGATGGGTTTCTGTCGTTGCCAATCGCTTCCACTTTGCTTTAATACCACTAACAGTTGACCGTGGAATATTTAGTAGCAAGGAAAATTGATGAATGGGCCTATTGCACAGGTGGCAACCTATCACGTTACCATCCTTGAATTCACTGAGCTCCTGAGAGCGACCCATTCTTTTATAAATGTTCGTCGAAGCAGTCTGCATGCCTAGGTGCTTGATTTTATACACCTGTGGCCATGGAAGTGATTGGCACACCTGAATTCAATGATTTGAAGGGGTGTCCTAAAACTTTTGACAATATAGTGTACTTGTGTGCATATAAATATTTTCTCTAGCTAATATCCCCATTAGCCTGAAGAAGTCCAATGCCATCATGCTCCTTAAGCATCTCTCTTTTGCCAAAACTGCATATAATTTTTGGCCCTACAGGTGAATGAGTAACCAGTGCATGTACGGTAGCTGATATGTTAATTAGACTGATTTACATCTGACTGTAGTTCGTGCTCTTGTTCCATTTCACAGTACTTAAAAAAACATGAGCTTTGACAGCCTACACTCCTTGAGTGGCATGATGAATGAGCTGGATAGTTAGCTGACCATGCTACATCACAGCCAACTGGCCTTGTCCTACCCCCCCCCCCCCCCCCCCCCCCAAAAATTCTGGGCAATGCTGTCAAAAGTGATAAATGGCACCTATGATCTCACTGCCCTCTCTTTATGCAGCCACAGAGGGGGCATGTGCACAAAAGTCATTCTAGTTGTAGCTAGGCACTCTGAGAAGAGTTTGATTTATGGGTGCTGAGGGAGTTACACAACAGCTAGTTGATTTGATGCATACTGGAATGGATGTCTTCCTGACTCCCAGCATTGCCTTGTGAGTCAGCGATTGCCTACTGAGCTATTTTCATCTGCTCCCTTCCTCCACGGTGCTATTTTCCTTGTGTTTCAAGAGAGAGGGGGATAAAGCCTCAGCCAATCTATGACTCTTTTCCTAGCTGGTCTAACAGGATGATCCAAAAGCACTCCCACATGCACAGGCGCACACACAATCACACGTCTGTGCACACGCTGCCAGAAAAAAAAAAACCCACTGAGGAACATTTGCACAGAGAGAGAATGCATGTGTGGACAAAACCGCCTGTTTGATCAAACAAACGACACAGACGGACTGTGCCAGTCACCTGCCAGCTGCCCGAAGACTGGTGTTTACACTAGGAAGATATTACGGTCCTGTGATGTGTACTGTGCTGACATCATGCTGTTGGGTCTGGTGCAGTTTTCTTTCTCTGGCAAACACACTGACACTCTAGTATCATATCTGTACTCACTGTATATCATATATGAGCAAAACAGATCTTGATTAAAAGTGTTTACATTATGCTATAAAAACAACAGAAAAAGGTGCTACTGAAAAGAGACGTATGTACATTTATGATGAGTTGAGACTGTCCATACTAGAAAAATTACAGTTAACACTTATACCGGGAGTAATTGATTTTTTTTTATAACAATGTGAAGAGGTTTATCATAGGCACGAACCTACAGAGAATTAACACCTGAATCTGCAGCTCCCTTTGGCTTTACTGAGCTTTACAGTGAATTTCAGCTCGTTGTTTTGCTGTCTGGCCCACAACTTAACTGTTTTGGTTTACTCTCACCGCTCTAATAGTGTCGTTTTCGGGAATAGCATGCTGTTTTCAGTGGAAAAGCTCAAAAAAGTCCACTATATGCTACCTGCTCCACACGAAACAGTAGACGGACACAGTTAAAGACTAGCTGGTGAACATCATTCACCAGCATTTAGCAGCTAAAGAGCCAGATGTTTACCTCAGGAGTTGGTGGAGACCAAAAAACAGAACTAAAAGAGAGTGGATATTGGACTTGCATTCATAAGGTGGACACAAACACAGGTCCAAGTGAATAATAATGTTTCTCCATAACTGCTGGATGTGGATATAAGCATGTTTTTCAACTTTAACCATGACCACCCTTTTTCCTGTGTTTGGAACAGTCGCATGTGTCACTGTAAGGCACTAATAAACAACCTATTTTGTCATTTAGGTATGATGACTTGTTGGATTAGGTCCATGGCACTCACATGGAGTTTTGACTTAAAAAGCCATCTATTTAATTAAATTTAATTAAAGCTTGTACAAGTGTTGTTTCTACCTAAGGCTTCATCTGCACAGCTCCGTTAACTGTGCCCTGTTTTCATATTTGGTCTCAAAATGAGACTCAAAGGGAAACAAAGTAAATGTGATGTCAAAAACAACCAGACATTGTTTAGAGTCTGTTTGTGTTTCTATTTGGATGAAAACTATATAAGAGAATGTATATTAAAGAGCTAAGCATTCACCTTGTTGTATGTAGTGACCACATTTCCATAAAAATCCTAACGGCATACACCATCTGCCTACATTTAAGCTCAAGGACATAATTATCCATGGAGCAAAAATCTGATAACAATCGCCAAGTGGATATTATGATTCAGTAGTGTATGGAGGTCCTACACACAGGCTACATGGAGCAAGATATACACTGACATTATATATCCAGATTAATATCCATAGAATATTTAAACATCTCTATTACAGACCAGCTCACATGCTTCAGTAAAGACGGTGCAGTGGCCACTGATAGGAATAAAATAAAGAACAGGGACACAGGAACATCCACCTTGTCTGTGCAGAGAAATTAGGCATTTATCACACATAGACATATACACACACTCACAACTTCTACTAAACTTCCCTTGCCCTATCTCTCACTTGCTCTTTGCTCCTCTATCCAAAATATCCCTCATACAGCCAATCCCCCCTCCTTCCCAGTCACACACTAGCCCTTCTCTGTCCTGGATCTATGGGCTCATTTGCTGAGGCTCTCTGGGCCCCACTGGACTGTAGAAGTGAAAGCGTATGCTTCGCTCACAACCAGCTTCCTGCTTCATTATAGCGATTACCACAAGAACTCATACATTACCTTTGGTAGAGGTCGTTCAACTGAGACTACCTCTCCTACTGTCCTCCTTTTCTTACTTTGTCTCCAGGGATAAAACCTCCCCTCTTCTCCCTCTATGTCACTGTATAAAGTAATGAAAGGGCACTTCTGCCGTCATCAGTGGACCTAGAAAGTCTACAGCCATGAACAGAGTGGGTAACTCTGAGTTGCCATTGTGTTTTTACCTACATTTGGTGGCAATTTTTCATGTTTGAATAAGCTCGCCGAGTAAATTTTTGTAAAAGTCACAACAACAACCTGACGAGGTCAGACCTGCTGACATTTTCTTCCAACACGACTCAAGTCTAAATCGAATGCCATCACATTATTAATGTCAAAGCTACAGCAACATAAGGTTAAATAAAGAGCAATTACATGTGCTTATTTTTCTGCCTTCTTAAGATGAACAATATAAATACAATTAATTTAATAAACTACAAAATAGGCAAATGTGGCAATTTTATGTAGAAATTATTGTTCTCATGTCAGATCAGTCTGCAGGGTTTCACCCTTTTTGACGCATCTTGTCTTGTCTCATCTATTTAGTAGATAATGACCTTCATAATAACCCCAGTCATTAAATATATGGCCTCTGTTGGGTGAAATAGTACCTCCGCTCCTTTCCCCTGAAGGTTAATGTTTTATTTCAGAGACGTTTATTGCTTTTTATGACGTTAGTGGAGATGGTGGCCCACCTCAGCTATAGGTTTATTAAAAAAAGAGGGGAAAACCATCCGTCTTGTTAGACCATTAGTCTCCTTATTTTTCCATCTTTCATTAATAAGAGCTTACAGCATGAATATTCTATAGAAGAACTTTCAGCTTTAGACGACAAAGAATGAGTCCCAACCTAATGTTTTGCCATTTGTAGCTATGGTAGCACCATGACATTTGATACACACATTTAGGATGAATAGTAAAAACTTTTGTGATCCCTTAATTTTTCATCTGGCACCACGATCAGGTTAAAAGTTCAATTTGCACAATACTCTGGTTAATGACTCAAGAATTACACTCACGCTAACGACATTCCCATCAGCCTCAGCTATGTGTTCTAATTAGCAAATGTTAGCATGCTAACACGTTAAACTAAGAACACGTTAAACATAATACCTGCTTAGCGTCAGTGTGTTAGCACGCTGGCGTTAGCATGCTGGCCAAATACACCCTCACACAGCGGCTAGCATGGATGTGGACTCCCAGGGTGTGTTAAAAATCGCATGCCAATGTACTATTCATACAAGTATAACGTCAAATTGAGTATGTAGTGCGTTCCAACTGCACAGTATGTAGATTCTGTGTACACGAGAAATGCCCCCATGTATACTAAATTAGCAAGAATTTCTGAGTGGCATGAGCTTACTGCATATAATCAATCTCCCCGAAATGCATTGCATTTTTTATTCTGTTTCATCACCAAATTCACCAAAGAGTGAATTATGGCAAGAAATCAACTCTGGAGATTTTCAATATTGGCAGTTTAGTGAAAATCTATGGTGAATCAAAAATGTGCTCACACACTTTCGGAACTAAGAAGCTCTACCTGCACCTGATGCACCATGACGGGAACTGCGAGGTAGTTATTATACTGTATATTTAACTTCAAAAGATAAATTGTAATATTGTTAATGCTTTATCCTGTCCTTGATTTAACATGACACACAACATATAACATACAACAGCTGGAGTAAGTCTGAGCAGTGTATTCCACAGGAAGTTAAAAAGAACAAGCTTCATCCTTTTACAAACATTCATAACCCAATCATATTCCAGAGCTGGTGCTTTCTGAAAATACTGCTAATCATGTTTTTTGGATCCTTTTGAGCATTGAAGCAACAGATGATTGTCCTCTCAAGCGGAGATCTGTTTGTGTCAGTTAGCTAATTGTGAATTGCAGTACACTATAATGGTGCAAATCTCTTCTTACAAATGTTACTATTGATACACTCAGTTCTGGTTCCTGCTTTGTGGCGTGGACCTTTCTTTGGTAACAAAGAAGAAAATAAAAGCCCAGTATATAATCATAAGCTGTTGTTTCTTCTCGAATGCCTGCATACAAGGTTCTGTCTGTGTATTTCTGTGTCTCTGTTGTTTCCCAGGGTATAAATATATGAGAGCAGTAGAAATCATGCCAGCTGGGTCAAGGCTGGGTTTTCCGGTGATAACAGAACCAGGATCAAAGAGGAAACTGGGTGAGTGAGTCCCTGCAGTGTGTGATTTTAATGTTGTCTCTTGCATGCGGGAGACCGCTTTCCTTTCTCTCTGCTACTCTGCCTTCCCCCAGCTGTTAATGCATTTCATAATGTTCCTTCCTCTGTGTATCCCAGTCGTACCTTTTCTCTCGTTTTATCCCATCCTTTCTCTGTCCTCTCCTAGCTCTTTATTTTCTCCCACCTCCCTGTCTGGCAGTGTTAAACAGTCCAGCTCTTCTTAGTGCTGCCCTGTGATCCCTACAGGCTGGACGTTTGGCACCTCTGACTCAGACAGTATGTCTGTGAATGGAAAGCCCAGGGCAGAGAGATTGTGTTCCTTTACGCCCTGTGCTCATCTGCCAAATGCTCCCATAATGCCTAGCGATGCTCCGTTGCACCTGTATCCTCTGCTAAAGTCTTCTTTCACATTGAACAAGGCCAGAGCTGGACGGTACGACTCACACTGAGACCCAATTAACATGCCGGCAGGTGGGGTTTGATTGTGTGTCTTTGTGTGAGCAAATGAGTGTGTCTGTGTGGATGTATTGTGTGGCTGAGTGTGGAAATAAGTAAGAGTGTGTGTGTGTCTATGTATGTCAGGGTAAGGACGTAGCAGCAACAGTGGAAGCAGGAGAAATAGTGTGTGTGTGTGTGTGTGTGTGTGTGTATTTATCAAAGAGAGAGACAGGTGCACAAATCCAATGTACTGGATTGGTATCGCCGCTGTGCTCTGACCTTATTAAAAGGATGTCATTATTAAACTAATAAAAACTAAGTGTTGTGAAGTTCTATACAAATATATAATGAACATTTGCCAGTTATAATTAAAAAGTGATGTCTACTTACTGCTGCATGTTACTTTACACAGGAATCATCCCTATCAGTTCAACATAGTGACGTACAGTATACAGATTTTCAACTGACAGAAAAAAAAGACACAATTTCCCGCTCCTATGCTTTCCCTATCTCTTACTCAAGTAGCTATTACACATATTTAAACAATAGCTGGACACCAAACACACAGTATTTACATACCAGATTGATACTGTAAACACACTGTTTTAATCTGTAAGGTTGTATCTTTGGTTGTAGGGTTGTACAATATGACAATATATATTGTTTGACGATAGAAAAACATCTATCTTCAACAATTATGCTCTATTGTTTATTGTGTTGTGTCGCAAATTCCACACTTTACCGTAATATTTCCGCAAGGGGACGGCGCTTTGCATCGCAGTGAAGCTAGTTTTTACATTGGATATGTAAAACTAATATCCAACTTGAAACTAACTTCATCGCGGTGCATGCAGGATAATCAAACCTGGAGCAGAGTGAAGCTAAATCATAACTGGATAATACTGAACAGGAGGACTCAGACCATGCAAGCTAAAACAAGGAGCTCATACCAAAGAGAAGTCTGTTGAGCCACGCAACATTATTCCAGCAGTTCCAGCCATGATGTGTGTGTCAGATAACTTTTAATGACTTGCCCACAGACAATCAGTTTACTTTCTAGATCACCATGACGTGCTTTTGTTGTGATGTTAGCTATAGCAGCAGTAGAACTGTGAGTATTGTAATTTGGAGCTGCTGTGCTGCTCTCAATAGCTTTGCACCAGCAATTAGCAGCAGTTTGCAAACCCACTACTTAGCTAAAGTTAGTCCCATTACTTGCTGTGTCGTTGTTCACTCTCACTATCATGGTATTTATAAAGGGGATTTCTCCAGAATCGCATAAGTTACCCCACCATGATGCAGATAAATATCACGAGTTAATGTTGGAAATTAACTCAGTAATAGTTACTCATGGTATTTTATTGAATTTACAAAAAATGTTCTATATTGGGATATGTGTCGTTATTGGGATATGAAATGGCCTGAATCAGGATATGAATTTTTTGTCATATCGCCCAGCCCTAGTTGGTTGTATGGTTATAGTAGGGGTGGCTGTGGCTCAGGTGGAGTGGTTGTCCACTTATCTGAAGGTCAGTGGTTCGAACCCCAGCTCCCCCAGTCTGCATGTCGATGTATCCTTGGGCAAGATGTTGAAACCGAAAGTGCTCCCGATGGCTGTTTCATCGGTGTGTGAACGCGTGTGAATGTTATCTCCGTTCTGATGAGCAGTTGGCACCTTAGCCTTTGCCATCAGTGTATGAATGTGACATGGTGTAAAAGACTAGAAAGGCGCTGTACAAGTACAGACCATTTAGTAGAGTTGGGCCACCTGGCTCAGAACCAAAACCAACCTCCGCTAACATCCTAAAAATGAATTAACTTTCATAAAATATGAAATTAACCCTCAGGTAAAAACTGAGGTGCTATTTTTTACACCCAAAAGCCATTATGTTCTGTTATCTACTAACTAAAGTATTAATGAGACTAGATTCGTCCAGATCTGGCTAAAATGTTGAAGCCCTGCCACATAGTATGCTTGCCGGGCAGTATAACCAGCTTGACTGATCAGTCAGTGGTGATGATGGACACCCAAGTCTCCTTGGGATAGTGTTGTGGGCAAACATCTCTGATAGCTGTCAGACATGGGTCAAATGGTAATAACAGCATTTGTTTCAGCCTATTTGAAGTACCAAAAGGGAGGTAGGTGCGTTATAGGACAATGTATGTATTCATTTAGCGCCGGTATTCAGAATGACAGAAAAGAAACCAGTCATTTTTGATAGTGTTACAGGGTATTTTTGTCTCTTACCTCAATGTCTGAGAGGTATTTTAATTTTTTACAAAATTGGGTGGTGTGAACCTAAAATAAAACAAATGTACAATAACTTCAAAGTTTAGACAGAGGAAAATGATTTGTGAGCACACCCACTGATCAATATCCTTTTTGGTAACTAGCCTAATTGCTTTAGCTCCAACCTGATGTGATAAAACCCAACCATCTGGTACTCCAGACTGGTACAAACAAATGCCAAGAAACAGTAGCAAATTTTATTTGAGTCAGGTACCTTGAGAAATTGTCATTCTCACCTGCCAGTATATATCAAGTATACAGAGTAACCACCTCCAGTGCCATTTTTTTTGATTAGTCACTACTGTCACTTTCTAATCAATAGGTGCGGTGTAGTTACATAAAGTGTTGAGCCTGTTTCCTGCTCAGACAAACAAATATGTGCAGCTATGAATATGTTGTCTGTATATAACCTATGAGGCATTGGGAGGATATTTTGAAAATTTATGTTCATTAATTACTTAATGTTTTATATTGTAATTTAGTCATTTGTACCAGGGTTATAGCAGGATTTTAGAAACATTGTTGTCAATTAAATTCAACATATTCAAATACAGAGGGGTTAATTCGTAGTTGCAACATCCACCACCATGATAGCTCATTATGTCGAAATGCAAGTGCATTTATCAATTTATAATCAAGATAAACTGACCATCTCTTGATCTTGATCTTGACTGATCCCAAGTCTAAAGGCTATGATGTGAAAACATGGGTTCATCCAATGTACCTCCCTCTTTAATTATTAAGATTTGTCAAATATTACGTTTTTAAATCCCATCCCCATCTCATCCCCAAGATGAGGGCATGTTTCAAAGAGTCTTTTGTATCGTTGGGTATCGTACCTTAATACATTTTAAGAACTATCTGAAATGTAGGCCTATATGTAACAGTAAGTATCGATGTGTCCAGTATCAAAGGTAGGCGTAATGATCAGAGCTTTCTTTATTTAAACTTCTCTTACATTATTTTATAGACTTTATTTTTATATGTTTATTTTCTATGTAACACTGATTTATTGTGCACAGGTTCTGAATTGAATACAAATCTCTAGTCCTTTCAAAATGTATTATGTTTTCTTGTAAACAAAGTTTATGTTTACATTCAGTGTTACTCACCAAAACAAAGTACCAATTGTGTTCATCATAAAACATTTGACTATTTCTTTGAACATTTTGACACATCCATGTTTACTTGCTAGCAGTCTTCTTCTTCCCTTCCTTTTCTGGCACACTGCCGCATGGCTTTGCGCATCACCGCCACCTATTAATCACTGGCATAATGTGAAACCACTGGCAGGAATGTTTATTGTATTGCCTGTTGTGCTTGTATGTGTGTCCTGGTGTATGTTCTGTTTCACAGCGCTGTTAGTGGTCAACATTTCCAGGGGGTCAGTCTAAACATATCAAAGTCAGTCTGTGAAATAGAAATGGCTAAACCCCCCATTTCTGCAGAAAGAAATACAGTGGACATGACCTCAATGGCAGCCAAGCTAATGATTTTTTGCATGATTGCCTGAATCTGCTGGTTTAGACAACAGCCAAATTTTTAATTACAATTCAAGTGCTGACTCTAAAAATGTGTTTGGTTTTTTTTTGTTTTTTTTTTTAATGGCACCAATAAGACACCAATAAGCAGAAATGAAAATTGGGGCCTTGGCGAAAGAAACTAAACTAGCTAAATTAAAAGTTAAATTTAATGAAATTTATAATAAGTAATGTTTAATTGCAGAATAATGTAGTTAACTAATGAAATGCATCTAATAAATACACCAGAATCCTGATATTTTTCTCTGTAAACCAAAGCTCATGCTTTACTTAAAGGCTGAATAACGGCTCAGTGTCATAAAGCTGCTGTTGCTGTGTGGTGTTGAGACATGGTTACCAAGAAGAGACACTATGTACTCTTAAAACACATGTATACTGTGTATACACACACACACACACACACACACACACACACACACACACACACACACACACACACACACACACACTGATCAGCACAAGCCCCTTTCCACGTGCCATTACTGTCCATATCCACAATACACAGCCACGCACACAAACACACACAAACAAAGCACTTATACAGCCTGTCAGTACAGGAGAAAAACACCACCTCTAACAAATGCTGTGCTGTGCCATGCCATACCGCGCCATGATTCATCACTCGGGGAATCAGCCGCGTAGGCAGGCAGGCAGAGTGCTGTGTGTGTGTGTGTTGTGTGTGTGTGTGTGCGTGTGAGTAAGGCAGCTGCCATTCGGGAGATGGATGGCAGGGGCAGGATGGAGACAATGAGCTGTGTTGCCGTATTTTTTTCCCTCCCCTCTCTGTTTTCTGTCTGCTCAATTGCTCTTTTCTCTCTTTCTCCGTACCTCCCCTCATACGTCTTTCCACCAGAGCTATAGCAAACCGTCCTTCCCCTTCTTTTTTCCCCCACCACCCCCTCTTCCCTTCCTCTCTCGCTCTTTTTCTCTGTCTTTCATCCATCTTGGTATTCAGCAGCAAAGTTCATCTCAGCCCCCTCTGAGCGGAGGAAAAAAAAACCTCTATCTTGACTTTGAATGAGAACTTTCCCCACAAAGGACATTAATCTCCTCATTATTACTACAACCAATCCAATACTTGGATTCCTTCGCTGTGAAATCTGAGTCAAAGTCGAGCTAAGCTGCAGCCCAGAGGCAAAGTGTCACGCCCTCTGCCTCTCCCTCTTCTTCATCTTAGCCAGGAGCTTGTCTGTCTGTCTGTCTGTCTCTGTTGTGCTTAATTATAGGAGTGGCATCATCAGGTGTGCAAGATGCAAATCAACTCCAACCTTCACCGCTTTAAATACTCAACTTCAACACCATGCTGCCAGATCGTAAACTCAGCTATAAACCGATCTTGGGCTGGCTCTGCCTCTGTCCCACTCCTGCTCAGTCTGAAATCCATACTGGATCAGTAGAACTCTTCCTGGTTCTCTGGATTCCCTCTGCCGGGATTCCCCCCTGCTCACTCCCCTGCCTTGCCCTGCTCAGCTCCCCGGCTCACATCCCAGCCTCTGGTCTTCTCTGGCCAAGTGACTCGTTTCCTATGCTCGACTATAAAGAAAGGATTGTTAATATATTCTCTGTTCCATCTATTCCTCGCCTCAGCCTCTCACTACTAGTCTCCGTAACTCAAAGACCAGAGAGAAACAGATGGAGAGGACATGATAAGAATTACTGTTTTAGATTGCAATTGAAGCCCAATCTCCTGTTACCAACTTACCTAATTTACCACAGCCACATGTGGTGTACATGCAACACACACATACTTGCTGACAGGGTGAGTGATTTGGATGACTCACGGGCACTAGTGTGTCTCCCAGTGAAACAAAGCCTGTAATTTGGTCTCAGCTGTTACAAAGCACATTAAGAAAGAGTTTGTGATGCTTTCTACTGATGCACAGTTGGCGTGCCAGCAGGCTGTAGTGAAAAATGGCTGCTCAGGACAGATGAGATGCACAGTGTGGCGAAAAGAGAAAGGGAGAGAGCTGTGGGTGTAGTAAGCCTTATAAGAAGTCAGATGGACAAATTTAAAGCGGCACTAATCAATATTTTTATAATGTGATGCTCAGATAAACCCACACCAAGTGGCAGACAGACAAAGTTAGCGATTAACTGGGTGAACATGGTCAAGCATTTAGAGATCAAATGAGGAGGTGGCAGTAACCAAACAGAGCTACAGGAGAGTGAATATTGGACTTAACTACTGGATGTAAATTTCTCATTACAGGCTAAAACATAGGCTAATACAACAGTAGCACACGTAGAGAAGAGTCATTAAGGCAGTGTCAGTAAGTTTGCTAACTAACAGTAGCCACCATAAGCTACTGGTCTTACCCACAGACTGTATATAAGAAATGGATGTAGTCATCGTGACGTCACCCGTTGGTTTGTGGACTGCCGTTTTGAATTCTCGAGTTTGGCCGATAGGTCGCTGCCATGTCGAGTTTTTGCGACCAGGAAGTGCCCGGAAGTGACGATACGGCGGAGCTAACGGCGGTGTGCGGAGCTGGCTAGGTTGCTTAGCTAGGTGCAACTGTAACTCACGTACGAGGGCACGAGTCGGCTCTAGCCTGATTGACAGGTCGCCATGGTGACGACTTGTCAATCATAGACAATCCCGCCCTGAAACATACTCTGCTTTGTGGTCTATTTTAAAATAAATAGGACCATAATTTACTAAATGAACATCATTTTGTATTGAAGAAGACTTGAAACTAGCGACTGAGACCATCAACTCATCAGGAAAGTGTTTACTGGGGTAATTATTCACCTGAGAAGTAGCCTCATTTTCCCATTATTTCTAATGGAGCCGGGCTTCTTTTTGCAACCAGAAGAGTCGCCCCCTGCTGGATTTTCAATAGAATACAGGTTTCAGGGACTTCCGCATCGGCTTCATATTGTGGACTGGATGCTTCCCGCTTGTTCTTACCAGACAAAGTGAGGCTTTCACAGCAAAGTGAGTGTATTGTGTTTCTATTTCTTATGAACTCAACTTTTTATTTGTAAGAGGATACATTTATTTTTTCTTCTTTAAAAAGCGACATAGTCTCGCTTATCATCATTTGTCAATCAAAAATGCAAAGATATCTGTTATATAGTTGAAAATTGAGTAACTTTAGGTTTTGGATTGTTGGTACAACAAAACAAGGGATTTGATGATGTACATAATTAATTGATTGATCTGAAAAATAATGAACACATTGATAATAAAAATACTGTAGCCTTAATTTAGAGCCGAAGCTCTCTGATATCATGTAGCCTACTGTGCAATGGACTTTAATGAAGAGTGCAAAGGGTGGGTCCAGATCATCTGTGGGGTGTGATGATTGTTGTGGTTTATTCATCAAAGGTTTGTAATTACTATACATCCATACATTGTGAAGTGTGGTTCTGGTTTTGTAGTTTTGTTTAGTGATGCTCAACAGAGTTTTCATAACCTCAGGATCAGGTGATGAGGAAGCAAAATGTTACAGCATGCTACGACTTCACAGCCTTGACATGGAAAGCAGTATCAGTCAGATCCCATCAGACACACACACACACACACACACACACACACACCTGTGAGCTTCCGTCCCACGGTGAATTCATACATTAATGCCAGCTAGAGACCATGACAGCAAAAGCAGCACGAATCATTCCAGCGCCAGTGGCCCTGACTCGTACTTGGCTCTCACTCGTGTCTTGTTCCCCCTGCATCTAAAGGCTTGTGTGCTTCACAGAACATCACATCCTCCTCCAATGTGTCTGTTCTGCTGTCATGCGCTGACTAAAAGACAAGATAGTCACACTCACAAACAGCTAAAAATGACTAAAATGAAAAATGATGGTACACAAAAGATGCATGAAATGAAAAATAATGCACACGGAGCTGAAGCTGTTACATAATTATTGTGTTTGATAGTGTATTTATTTATTTTTAGATTTCAATTTCAGCCCCATTCAAAGCAAACTAATTTATCTCAGCTGGAAATGTCTTGAGACACCAGATGCATGGAAAATGCACAAAACAAAAGCATCCATAACACACACACACACACACACACACACACACACACACACACACACACACACACACACACACACACACACACACACACACACACACACAGATGCAACCATAAAATGCAAAGCATAACATGTTTTATGCAGGTAAGGGCTTTACCAAAGAGAGCTGGAGCCTGTGTGTCATATATATAAATCAAATAATTAAAAATATATATATATTATATATGCCATAATGCCATAATATATATGTAAATTGATATAAAATTACCCAAACTATTGCATACTATAGAAACAAAGGTTAATTATAAATCAGGCCTCCTTTTATTTCAAGAAATAAAGATCTATGAGAACCTGCATAAGAAAGAAAATATAACCAAATGTTTAATTGGCTCCTAGTGCTGATATGACAGTCTGTGGATGGTGATTAATTAATTAAGAGCATGCTGCTGCTGCTGCTTGTTGGATGAGTCCAGAGACAAGATGATGTGTGAGGGGGGGGAAAAAAGAGCACTGGCTTGGATCAGAAAGAATATATGATAAACATGAGCAGTACGTTGTCGAAGCAGAGTGTGTGTGCTCATGATGTCTGCACGTGTGTGACATGATCTATACACAATCGACATAGCTCTGCTCATCCAGGTGTCGTTAAAAAAAAAAAAAACCTGGTGTGGGTGTCCTCTGTGTCTGTGTGTGTGCTCTAGTTGCACGTGTGCCTCTTTGTCAAGGCGTTAGTACATTACTTTAATGAAAGCCGCTGTCCTTGGCAAAGGACACAACCACTTAGCCACTGAAGGCCACTCTTGTTTTTCCCAGCCCTCTCTCTCTCTCTCTCTCACACACACACACACACACACACACACACACACACACACACACACACACACACACACACACACACACACACACATGCTGCTGCTGCCGTGTGAGGCTCATCTTCTCACAGAGACTGGAGTGTTAAGAAAGGAGCGTGTGTGAGTATATGTATGTAGACGTGTATGTGTGTGTGTGTGTGTGTGTGTGCGTGCGTGTGTGTGTGTGTGTGTGCGTGTGGCAATCAAAACACGTTAATGGGGATGAGGAAGGAGTAAGGGCCATAGCAAATGTAGTCGTGCAACTGTACTGAGGTCCAAGGGGAAGAGGGGAGGAGTCGGATCCTGGGAAAGAGACTGGAGTAAATCTGAACGTCACATTGGCACAGTTGTGAGTCTGAGAGCTACTTAGACACACAGGCAGAAATACAAGAACACACACAAAATGACTGAGACAACAGTGTGTCGAGAAAACCAATTAGACACAGCGACATTAGGACACGTGTAGACACATTCACATGCACATACGCACACACTGAAATTGTACTATGCTGATTGCTCTAATTCTTTTTTGATACATTACTTTGAGAATTATAAATATGTGTTCAACCCAAATCAACCTTTTTTTTTTTCATTTAACAAAAGAAGCTCTCAAATGTTAAATGTTGTCGAAACACGAACAACTGCACAAGATGTAAAATTGTCTAATGATGGCATAATTTTGATCGAAGAGTAAGAACACATGATAGGAATCTGGTGACTTGAGGCTTCACTTGACAAAATACTAAACGTTTCAAACTCAGCTTTAACTGTAACGCCAATATGTCTCGACTTGACACGGACATTAGGAATTCTTTGATATCATTCACAAGCTCAAAGAATAACACTTACATTATAAAAAAAGTTTGAATGGGGCCACTTTCACTCCCTTACACACATACACACACAGGAGTAAATGCACCAGCAGTCAACACACACTTTCTGTTTGCTAAGAACAAGAAAGAAGTTTGCTAAGAAGTCATGTGCAGCTGCCAGATGTGTGAGAGAAAGGGAAAAAGAAACAGAAACGATGACGAGAGAGAGGGAGAGGGAGAATTTTACTCTAAGAAAGTGACCTTTGGGGGTTGGGGACATGCAACATTTGTGGAAGATAAGGAAAACAACTGCATTTGATTACAGCACAGTTGACAGGATCAACAAAGGTAGAAGAGGGAGAGAATGGAAGAGAAGGAGGGATGAGGCTGGGCTGTGCTTTCTGTTTAGAGGAACATGTAGAAGGGCTGCGTTCAACAGCCAATTATTACACACAGACAAAGGCACAACAACAGACTTGTTCGGGCATCGAATCCATATGTTCCGCTACACGTGTCTGTACACTTCACACATATAGACCTGCACTAGAGAGCATACTCATCGCTAACTGGAGAAACACCACTCATCCACACACAGAGAAAAGCTTGTTCTTTGTCCGTATATAGTAAGCGTCTGAAAACTTGTAACACCACTCCATCTTTTATTGTCTGGCGTGAAATAAAAGATTTATTTAAAAAAGGTCTTGGACTGAAACAGTTTTTGTAACATTGTAAACTCTAGGATGCATTTTCTTTTCATCAAGGTAGTGTATGTGCTATTCTTTCTCTTCAGCTCCTATTCACTAATTTCTAACCTGTAACACTGGGTCTACAATAGTGATAGCACTAAAAGTCAGGAATGTGAAATATGGAGAGAGAACTTTGTTTTTTAGGAGTGCTGTATGAGACATTTTGTCCCAGTGTGGGAAAAGGATGGGGTTAATTATCACTATCATCGTATTGATTTGCACTAGGAACCATGAATTAATTGTCTCTGTCCTTTGCGTACACTTCATCTGGTTATTGGCTTTCAGCACCATGGACAGCAGCCCACACAAGCAACACTACCAAGGCTTTCCTACAGGAAACACAATGTGCTTGTACACATTCTTGGACCCTGAGTACATGTGATACCGTTTGAATGAAACAGAAAAGTCTATTAGTCTGGATTCATGTTGTGGAGTGAGCTGCTTAAATTTTATCTTAATTTTTTGATGTTTAGAAAAACCTTTTCATGACATTATTGTGGATTTTTGGTCTGTCTTGAATGATCTACCTTACCTGGCATACCTGTAGTTTTTGAAGGAACAATTTTTGAAAACACCCGATACTAGCTGACAAATTATTGTCATTAATTGATGTAAAAAATGATTTTTTTTTGAATGAATAAAAATAAATGAATAAATAATGGCTTTTTGAATGTTTTTCATTTCTACAATACAGTACTTATTCTTAATGTTTAGATATGACCTTGACAACAATAGCTAAGCCGTTAATATATTAGCATGTCATGGTTTGTGATTAAATTTGCTTGAAAAATAAACACCGTATGGCATGTACCATTTCGTCACATCACAAACACATAATATGATTTTGGTTCAGACAAAACAATGAACATATACCATATTAGCTCTGTTAGAGGCCAAAACAAAAATATGTTAGCAACATTTCTGAGGTGTATACAGTCACAACAGAAAATATCAATATTACAATTTCAGCTACAGTATATACAGGTTATGTAAGTATTTCCTTTGTAGTCAACGCCTTTTGTTTCAGTCAGTTTGTCTTCGAAAATGTGCTCAGTCCCTGACTGATCTCTCACTTCACTAGTAACTCCAGTTCTTTCTGTGATTTACATCTAGTATCTATCCTTTTTCATTTTGTGTCTGTACTTATGAAGCAGATTCATAAAGTCCTAGAAAAGGTGAAAGATTTTCCCTCAAGTTGAAATATTTGAAACTCGTGTGGATTTACCTTCACCTCAGTCTACAGCTCCTCGGGCACATTCATGCCCACTCGCATCTTTCCATTGCTTTTTATGCCCTGTCTAAAATTTGCCTCACATTTGGTTTGAGGTTTTCCTCCCAGTCCGGTCAACTTTCAAACTAACCATGCTGCTGGTCAAGTTAAAGGTTCCCATCTGGAGTCATGTTTACGTTCAGTCTTTCACTCTAGAATACACGGTGGGTGTTCCTGAGGCCAAACAAACATGTTCAATACATTCCATCCTCATAACACTACAGCAAAACCATCCACTGAATATTTTGAAAGTTTACATGCATGTTTATATCAGCTAGCACTCTTCTTCCTCCCCTCCATTGCCACATTTCTGAGGCCCCATCTACACTACTCCATTTTAGTTTAAAAACGTAGAATTAAAATTCTCCGAATTAAAAGCAATACGATCCCCGTCCACACCAGCGTTTTAGCTGCGTATCAGAGTTGATCTCTGTCTATACTAAAATGACTAAAAACACACATCTAGTGGCCGTTCACGTACACTGGACATGCGCGTGCCAGTATAAACATGAAGCAGATGGTTTATTCCATAGTTGCAGAGGATTTGGCGAAATAATAAAATACTACAGAAGAAGAACCACACCAGATTTTGGTGAGCTGGGACTGTTACTGAATGTAACACAGCAGAAAGCAGACTGGGAGTCATCACAAAGTAAATAAAGTGTTATTTGCACAGTACGAAATGTTTAAAAAAAATCATTGTTTCATTGTTTCTAAAGTCCTCCGTTTTTGCCCGTCTTCACTATAATGCTCTCCGGAGTGTCAAAACGAAAAACGGGGTCGCCCAGCATTTTCATACTTCTCTGTTTTAGGTCTTCGCCATTTTAGTCTGGACGGTAGGTGCAAACGTAGCAAAAGGTCTCAGTTTTAAAACAAAAACACAGTACTGTGAATGGGGCCTTAGGGTTTACACCTACTGTCAATCAGTATAATAGCATCATACTGGGGAATTTGCATAGCTCGCATGTACTGCATTACTGCTCTCTGCAGTCAGCTGGAATGTGTATCATGTCACATGTCCTCCACACGTGTATGCTATAAGAGCACGAGATAAAAACTACACAGGGACCTGCTCATCAAAATATTGCTCTATGGCACCACCAGTGGTCAAGTATTTCAAAGGATACCTTTAAACATGGCTGAAGTCAAAGATACTGCACTGGCTAACAAGCAGTTTTCTAGCTGCTTGTCTGCTAGCAAGAAGCAAGTCCCCTGTGCTTGACCCAGAAAAAACACCATTAAAGACTACGAGGTTGTAAATACAAACCAGCTGGATCTTTTTTTACGAAGTCACTGAAGTAAAGATGTATATAAGTCCACCTCTCCTCTGCTCTGCGAAATAAAAATGATGCAGCACAGAGAATACAAAAGACATAGTGCTTCCTTTCAGTCTTTCTCAGTAGCCTACTTGTCACTCTCTCTGATGCTTGCTGTATTTCAGCTATATATTTATTGGAAATCTATGCGCCGTGCCCAGGCTCTGCTGCAAACACAAAGATAATTTCACAAATGAGATTATCCCTTGTATCCTCTGAGTCATTTTGATGACAGTTAGGTCTGATTCCAGACAAAAGCAGGCTTCTTTGTTCTAAGAAGGGTTTTTTTTCCCAGTGTATGCAATCCATTTCCTTTAATAAAAGCAGAAAAATAGTGTCACAGTGGCAACAGAATTAAAATAGCAAACATTTTCTGAGATGTCAACAATGAGACATGTTCTTACAAAACACTGGTGGGGCATTCTCAGAGTGTGAGTAGATATATTTAGGTGCACCAGAGGGAATTTCGGCAGTCCAGTAACGAGTGACAAGCAAGTGGGTAACCTGGTTTTTCTGAGACACAAAAAGAATCGTGAATCCCTAGTGAGCATGAAGTCTCCAGGCCCAAAACGGACTTTCTACCTCTTTCTTGAACCAGGATATTTCACACACACCGGGTTGTTTCTAGTGTCTATTTTCCTCTCTTTTTACTATCTGTCTACTACTAACTAACTAACTACTACTTTTACTTTAGAGCCCCTCTGTCATGCAGATACTTTTGGCTGCTCTGGTCACACGCACACAGATTACTCTACATTATGCCTCCATGGTCGGCACAGTGCCTTGAGTGGGCAGAGAGAGTGAGTGGTCACATTACACTGCAGTTACATCACATTCCTTCAGTCTCCTAAGCAACCAGGTGTCCTCGAACAACAAAAGCAACACAACTACAACCCTATTATGTCATCCTCCAGTTGTCACACAATGTTCGAGGTTTCACATCAAATGAAAACCACATTCCCCATCATCATAATCTCGCTGCACTGCTGTGAAAAGACTTGGTGGTGTTTGGTGCAGTCAGTGGGGTTGCTCTTGAACAATGAAAACAGCCGGGACAGGGCAGTGGGAGGTGTGAGTGTGTTGTTTCTGAGAGCAGCAAAGCAGAGTTTGGAAAGAGGTGAGGCTTTCTTCCCTGAAAGAATATGGCAAAGTGACTCATCTAAAGCCAAAACTCTGATAGAAAGGAGAGCGTTGATGCAGGTGGGCCGCCCATGGTTTTATCAGAAGCAAGAGAAAAGAGAGAACCGGTGGTCACTGCCTTGGCCCACAGCTATTATACCACAGTTACGTAAAAAAAAAAAAAAAAAAAGTTGGAGAGGTAAGAAGGTATGCCAGAGCATGCCAGAAAAATGTAGCTCCACAACTGCAGTATCTGTCAGCATAATCTTTAAATGTGTGTTCAGACAGAATGCCAACCTAATTGAAAGGCGGCATGATTGCATACTAAGTCAATAGAAAGACATTTATGACCTTGAAGCTCT
This sequence comes from Micropterus dolomieu, assembly GCF_021292245.1. Lineage (NCBI taxonomy): Eukaryota > Metazoa > Chordata > Actinopteri > Centrarchiformes > Centrarchidae > Micropterus > Micropterus dolomieu. The sequence goes on along the minus strand of NC_060163.1, from coordinate 22,898,875 downwards.
GTGCGTTACTCCACAACTTAGTCACATTATCACTCTTATCCAGCAGCAGTTTGCATCTTTAAAAGGTAAAAGTATTTCCACAGCGTACAGCTCGTACAGTATAGAAGAGAACAGCAGGGCCATGTTTGTAGTGCTGTTTCATGAAAAGCTGGCTATTTGGGGTGAATCAACATACACTACACAAGCGGTCCAGCAGTCAAATTGGCCCAAATGCTTTCTGTCTGAACACACTTTTCTGTAAAAGCACTTTCTTTCTGATTAATGCCTCCGAATACAGAATTTTTGATCAGGTTTCCCAGGGTTAGGGTTACGAAATTGTATTACTCCTGAAGGGCCGCATTAAAGGAAAACTGGTAAATTACAACTTATTTTTGTAGTTTTCGCCATAATGCCATCATTTCTATCAGTTATGAGTGTCACCACACTATCTAACTGATAGAATAAGCCGCTTTGTTTGGAGGTAAAACTGAATGTGTGAGCACATTGAAATGTCAATAATCCCTCATTGTACAGGAAAACTGCAAACAATTGAGTAATAATTATTGGTTAATATGCACGTTTGTTACAATATTAACGTGTTTTTTTTTGCCTTGTTGAATTTATTTGCAGTCCCAGATCTCAGCTGTTATAACTTTGAACATGAACTTTGTTAATACCCGATTTCATGATGACCCCAACTACAAAAATAAGACCCATTTAACCTTCAGTTCCATAAAAATAAAAATCATTTAAAATCAAGCAATAGGATTCACACTGAATGGCAGCAACATCAAAGAGAAGAGGACATAGTGAAAGCAAAAAATAGTGTGAAAGGTGTGTTTGTGTTTGTTAATGTGCTCCCGCCTCCAGGGTTTTTGACCTTGTTATCTCCTGAAGGTAATGGAGCATCAGCAATGATGTTTCCTTAAATTATCAAAGCTTTGATTTGGCACAGAAACGTCATTCAGTTGTAACCGGTCACACAGTATTTTGCTGAGGCAAAAACCTGATTAAGTGAAATCTAGCTCGTGCTGGATGGACATTACCTCCATGTCCAGTGAGCTGCCTGTCTATCGCCTACTGCTGTTTGCTTATTTTGGGGAGGAGGGCTGGTTAAAAATGAAAGGAGATTGGCACTCTGTGTGCACTTTTATCAACCGTAATTCAAAAAGAGCTTCTCACCTCTGTTTTCATGCCGGTGAGGACATTAATTGGATTTCAGTAGTCAGGATTGCTGTATTGAAAATGATGAAGAGTCACCAGTTGCTGTTTAGCATTTTTTGGAAATGTTCATTACCTCCTGTCTTAGCCCAAAATGATGATTGTTTGCAAAATTCTACTTTACTTGCTGCATTGACGTTATGAAACTAAACATCTGACACAGTCTCTGATTGTAATCTGACTTATTCAAAAGCCAAGCCTAAATGGAAAACTCTGATATACATAAAAGACAGGAGCACATTACCACATCATTCCCTCTTTGTTCTCTCTGTCTCCACCTTCCTTTACCCCTTGTGACCCGTAAAAGCCGTCTATGAATATTCCATCAGCCAGCAGGGCCTCTGCTCTCCTTCTTTATTTAGTGATTCAGTCTGTAAGTAGCTTACATAAACCTCCATATTTATGTGTATGAACATAATCATAGTATAAGTGTTGTAGATTCACAGGGAGAGCAGAGCCAGGGGCAGGACACATTGAAAATGAGTATGAAAAAGTGGCAAAGACATTGGAGGAAATGGAATAGGTTTTGCATAAATTAGCTCTCTGTGAATTATGTCAGCACTGTTTCTAGGCAGGACACTTCCTCAATGTGTGTGTGTGTGTGTGTGTGTGTATTTGGAAATATGTATGCTGCCCACTGGTGATGATGCTGCACAGTGAGATAAATGGCCTCATATTCTCATGTCTGAGCGCAGCGCTCAGGTGCTCAGTGCAAACTACAGCATCATCAAGCTGTAGAGCAGGTTATTAATGCAACTTTAGAGTGCAATATTCCCTGTAAAACGTACTGTAAATTGTGTTACTCTTGCTGTGATGCCACAATTAAACTTTTAAAGTGGAGATAAACTACTAATAACTTTAACCACAAAATAAGCTTAACAAGCAGCATGCCGGTGGGTTGGTTAAATATTGTTCAAATACACAGAATTGTGTCTTATATATTAAATTGTAGTGGAGATACCAGATACCAAATATTATTTTTGAAACTAAGAGTCTACAGCCACATTACAGCTCTGTGAGGATATTGTTAACACCAGCATACAAGCATGCTCATCATGACAATGCTAACATGCAAATGTTTAGCCGTTACAATATGTTACCATGGTCACCATCCTAATTTAGCTTGCTAAGATTAGCTAATTAGCACTAAACACAGTACAGAGGAGGCTGAGTTTAATGCCATTAGTTTTGTTGGTATTTGGTGATAAAACAAAGTGTTGGACAAATTAAATTTTTGGCCTGATGGTGGCAATAGATAAATATTTAGGGGACATTAGTAATAATCCTGAGGGGGACATGAATGAATGTACCACAATTTTAATGGCAATCTGACCAATTGTTGTTGAGATATTTCACTTAACCACAAATGTGAACTTCATGGAGGCACTAAAGGAAAAGTCAAGGTATCACCAAAGTCAGTGGAATTCATTGTCTGGGAAACATGAATGTCTGCACCAAATTCCATAGCAATATATCCATCGTTGTTAAAATCTAAACCAAAGCGGTGGACCGACCAACCATCAGACCAACATTGCCATCCAGATAGCTACTCTACTAGTGTAAAATGATGCCAGAAGACATCAAGAATTTTTGGAGTGTTTGGTTTGATCGTTTCACTCAGTTGAAATGTCATATAGCTTCAGTAAAGAGTTGGAACAGGCAGAATAAAAGGAAGGCTTGGGTTAAAAATAACCACAGTTACCCTGTTTTGTTGGATCATAAACACAATATTGTTATTCTCTCACACCAACTGCCCTCTGGGCTCTGGCATTATTCCCTTTAGATCCATTTCACATAATCATTTCAGTTGAACATTTCATTCAATACTGGTTCATCAGAGGTTTATTCATTTATGCTAAACCTGTGTCCCTGTGACACAGGACAGAACAATCAGTGAAGCTGCCAGAACATCTAATCCAGACTGCGCAACCGTTGTGATCAAGGACACAGACAACCTCAAGTACTCACTGTTTATGCCATCCTGATGCAGCTCATGTACAGTAAACCCTCAGATGAAAAAGGAAATAAAGCACACAGTATTTGAGGTTTTTGAGGGTTTCACAACATAAAAAAATGCTGGTTGCCTTCAGTCTTTCTGATGATTTTTAAACGTTCCAGTGTAATATTATGTCACAGCTGCCTCTACAAAGATTTAAATAAGATGTAGACAAATATGTTTCTTCTTTTCAGTGTTACAGTGTTGCTCTCAACATGTTGACAGGTCTAATTCTCTGATTCTGTCAAAGGGAACAGTCATATAGTGCATGTTCTGGCACGTGAAGAACAATAATGTGACTCGCAAGACTTTCCTACACAACATATGATTGCATTTAATGACAAGGACCTCTCTTGTAAATCATTACTTTTGTCTATCAGGAACGAAGGCAATAGTAGCGTGATGTTATTATTGTACCACCAAACCTCATGGGGGGGTGGGGGGAGGAGGAGGAGGAGGAGGAGGAGGAGGAGGGGTCAAAAAAGCCTGTGACAAGAGACCATTTTTTTATTTCCTGCTGACAAGCAATATTGGTTTCTTTTAACCACTTCCACAATCTTTCCCTCGCCTTAAAGGGAAACTCCACAGATATTACACATCAAAGTCTGTTTTAAGGTCTGGGGAGTAGTACTGTATATGTGAACTAGTTGTATAAAGGCTTTCATGGATCCAGAGGGAGATGCACAAAATCTGATAAATTGCCTCAAGTGATATCACATGAGTCAGCGTCGGTTGGAGATGAAGACTACGACTAAGACCGAGTTTGAAAATGTGTGGAGAATGTGTGAAGTAAGCTGACCTGACCTTTGTAGCCCGGTCCTCATCTCTGCTTGATGCTAGTGGCTTACGAGCATAATGCACCTGAATCTTCTACCAAACTGTCAAGTTGCATTGTGGGTAATGTAGGCACCAGTTTTTGACGAGGAGGAAAAATGCTCACGAATTAACAAGATGACATTGATGGTTCTCCTGCATCAATTGTGATCCACTGTTAACTATATTATTTACATACAGGAATGGCCATATGAATCATGCATAATGGTTTTAGAAGGCAATGACAAATGATATACTTTTCTGTTTAGTTTAGTTTAGACTAAGTGGACTCACAGTGGCACAGTGTTATAATCTGTCTTGAGCGAAGACAGGTTGAACACCTCTAACTTATAGTTTTTAAGTCAGGTACATTTATGTAACACAACATTTATAAATGGTCTAATGCTTGCATTTGACTTTATTTATTTATGATATGGAGATTAAAAAAAGTTACAAAAAAAACATTGCACCATTTGTAAATCTAATTAATGTCATTATTGGCATGTTTGGGAGAAGGATTGTGCTAATGATAAGTGAAAAACAGATTTACATTTACATGCTTGTCAGAATTTAATGTGTAATTTGCAGAAAGACTATTTTAGGGATCTGCAGGGTTCAAAATGTGCCACTAAAAAAGCTGAAATAGACTTCACAATCCACTGCTTTTCTTGACTTTGCAACACCGACAATTTGCAAATGCTTCCTTTTTTTTGTTTAAAGGTTCAGTAGTTTGTAGTTAGATTATTTTGATTTGAATGAGGCCTAATAATGTGTTTGCAGTTGTCTTCTTATAAAATAGATCTACATGGTTTTTTGTAAGGACATGATTTTTCAGATGCAGTATCATTATCCAGAACATTGCGTGCTAACAGCAACTGTTTCAGTTGTAATTCCCATTTGCTTCTGAAAGTTAATTCATTCAACAGAGAAAAACACTTTCTCTGTTCACTCGAAGGTGCCAATTTTCTCAGGGTGAGTGCGTCAGTAAACCCCCTGAATTGTCCATGATCACAGAGCTGAACCAAACATGTTGTAACTGTGACACATTCTCCTGTAAAATGTCTTGATGCCATCAAACAAATTAAAATGAACAAAACCAACCTTGTTGCTACACTGTATTGGACAGGGAGAGTATCTTTAGTATAAGTCTAATATGGTTCAAAACAAAATCAGACTGAGAGGCCATTTCCTCAAGAGAATGAAATCACTGGCATACTCTAACCTCACTTCACAGCACATCATGTTTCAGAAAGCACAGCATCAGCAGCACTCATCAGCACATAACAAAGTACATTATACAACAGCTTTAAGCATGGAGGAGCTTGCTGGGATCCAATTTAAAATTGTGGGGGGGAAACATGATTAACGAGGGCAGAAATACAGAAAAACAAGCCCAGACCCATGAGAGACTTACAACAGTACAGTGGTTCTGTGATTGGTGATTAGCAGGTAGGCTTAAGCCATGATTTACTTCCTTAAATTAACTCCCTCAGACAGGAACCCCTGGGAACTGACAAGTATAAGGGTGGGCTGAATACTTCAAATGAAGTGGTGGTACTCAACTGAAGTCTGAAGACCAGTAAGATCAGGCTCTGCAGATGAAGGGAAAGTGAAAAATAAGGAGTTCTTAATGTAACCTACTGACCCCTCTTATAGGCCACTGCAGAGACACTGACAATGACTGACAGACTGTGGCACGGAGCTAATTATCAGGCCTGTCGGAGCAAGTGAAATAATCAGAGATCTGAATGCCAATACTGCGAGAAATGGTCATGGGTTTTTCGGCATAGGCAGTCCTCTTTCATGGTTAGAACTTTACAGCCTTCCACATGAGAGACCAGTGAGGATGAACCAGGCTGCATTTCAGCACCACGTCTCTGTCCACTCTTAATCCACCCCGGGCTTTCTTTGAGGACAATAACAGGCCCCCTTAAAGCCTCACTTCATACAGGCAGCACTCACCACTTCAGTATAATCTAAAATCTTTAATCTTGATCAGCAAAGCTATATTCACATGTAAGCTCTTCTACTAAAAGGGTATCTTCCATTTTGATCTCATCTTGCATGTATCTATATCCTTAGTCTGATGTGCAGTGCATTTCCAAGCCAGAAATCCTCAAAACATTCTAGCTGCTCTTTTAGCAAATTCTCTTAGACTGTTTTTAGCCGCGTGGTTCTAGGGCAGGCAATGTCAGCCTGTCTGTCAGTCAGTCGTTCCACCGCTTTGCTCAAGACTTGGTTTGCCATGAAATGGTACATATATTCATGGTTTCCAGATGATGTATCGTAAGTAATGATTTCAGTGATCCACCGATTATTCCTCTACTGCCAAGATCAAGTTGACATTTTTGGTTTAAAGTGAAAGAGACAGATTTTAAACACATTTTTCATATTTCTCTACTAGCCTAAAATCTCTAAATGTTCTTAGAAGGATGTAAATGATGGGTTTCATTTTACTTAAAAGTGAGTTTGTAGATTTATATTACTACACTATCAGGCTTGTCTTTTAAACATCTGTAACATTCAAATGCTATCCAAAGGGGAAACTATACAATTTAAGTTCAGCTGTGATGCCAGAAGGCTATGCTGATATATTTATGGGAGTTGGGTCGTTCTTCAGTAATCTAAAACATCATGAGAAGTCCAATTTTAGTTTTACACGAAATTGGCACATTTTCAGCTTAGAAAAATAATTATTGTTGTTAAATAAATATTCTTACCGGGTCTCAAGACGGCAGTTATTTTTGCTGTAGGCTACTAAAAACTGCGTTTGAATATTTATATCATCAGTCTGCCAAGTTTACTATTACAATTCAAATGATATTCCAAGATGGTATAAGCTACAACACCGTGCGAGTTCAGCTGTATGTCTTTTTTTGAAGGCTGCGCTGAGATTTTAAAGGCAGATTTTCTGATTGTTTCTTGTATCTCATTTGGATACTAATATACAGAGAATAAAAGCAGGCCACAGAACAGATGTAGGCTACTTTTGCTGACCGCTTTCCATCGGCACTGAGCTGAAGTTGAAGGCTGCCTGCGGCCAGGGCATCGCTCTGTGGTGTTGATGTTGCCAAAGCGCCGCGCACACGCGTCTCCTTTAAGGAGATGTATACATCAGCTGTGGTTACTGCAAATAAATTGCGCGTACAATAAACAAACACAGCAGATGATGATGTTTGATCTTGATTTCAAAACGAGGCTGAGCTCTGCTGGTGCGATGACTAAAACATGGCTGTGATGCGCTACACTGTTACACATCCAGTTTGCTCTTCAGCACACACTATCCGTCACATGAAAGACAATGCACAGATTGTATAAGGAGAATAACTCACGCGCTCCCTTTGCTAGATCCGTGGATGCCATTGCTCGGAAGAGTGGGTGGACAGAGCACCCCCCAAAAAGCGCTCTGTTTTACAATGTGTTAAGTGCCCGGTAAACGGCTGCTGGCCTCTGCTCCAGTCCTCCTCCTGTGCTCCTGTGGCAGGGACAAGCACGCCTCCTGTAGCTGCTACTGTGCAGGACTGAGCATCATCACATCGCACACCGTGGAGCTCCACTAGTGTGGGATGATGATGTCGCGGGAATAGGAGCGTCAGTCTCTCCTTTTAACGAGAACATCCACGCATGTCTGCTGCTTTAGTCACCCTACATTTTAGAGGGAGAGCCAAGGCAACGGATCTCTCAGCAACCTGCAGAAAAGGTTCATCTATCTAATATTCGTATTTAGACATTTGTCACCTAGATATTCAAATGATAACAAACCCTAGACAAAGTAAGTCCTTACACAGTTACTAAACAGGAGAAGGAATAAGATAAAAGTCGTAGATAAACACACTGGAGAGTATTTATAGCATGAGCTAAATGTAAACAATTCAACAGCTTACATTTAAAGCCACATGGCTATATCCTCTATACATGAAATCTCTTCACACCTTCTGTTTTCCAGGCTGTGAAGAATACGTGTCTGTGGCTATAGCTGGTATAGCTGCCAACCTACATAAAGTGTCAGGGACTGGAAACATCATTTTAAATGCTCTATATTTGACTACTCCTTGGCCTTGACCCTAATTTGGGTCAATGCCCCACTTTTGTGGTGCACATAACCTGTGCCAAGAGTGAGAAATTGTTGTCATTGATATGTCTTTGGTTAGTTTCAGAATGTAATATTTTATGAACTCTTTCTTTATTTTACTAACTAGAAATATTTTATTTCAAATATTGAAAATGATCATATGCTATAAGGTTTCCAGCTGGATGTTTCATTATTGTATGTTAGCATTAGATAATTTGTTTTTCCTCTCCAAATCTCTGTTCAGCCTAGTCAAGTTCACACCAGAAAACCATTTTCTTATGGGCAAACTGTCCATGACGTAGTGTAAAGAGCAACAAAGTCTGCACAGGGAGTTAGTCGGATGGGTCAAACAAGGACAACAGGACTTTCAGGAGGCCGCTGCTCGTGTCCCCTGTGAAACCAAAGATCAATGCTGACTTATTTTAACTTACACACATAAGTTATACATTTAACTTATGTCACAAACAAACACAGGATTTTTATCCAGGAGGCCACTGTTTGTGTTTCTTGTGAAACCAAAAATCTACATCTTATTTTAACTTACATACGTGAGTTAACTTCTGTAACATATTTAACTTACTTAACAAACAAATGCAGGAATTTCACCCATGAGACCACTGTTTGTGTCCTGAATCAACCAAATCCAAACCGTGATCTTTTTCTAAACCTAAACCTTCAAGTATTTTTATTGCCTAAACCTAATCAAACTTGTTACCATGATGACAAAGGTCACCTGATAAAGGTCATTTCCATTCCTGCACGTCCAGTACCCATGAAATGAATCACCTCTAACAATATTAAATGACACTCAAAAAGCTTAAAATGCGTAGAAATAACACACGAATGTCCAGCATGCTATTTAACTACCATCCTCTGATAACTTAATCTTATCCTTTTAACAACACATTAACTTTTTGCCCACAAACAGCAATTAAACTCATAAATGGTAACAGTTTACAAGTACTCTTGCAGTTAACAGACAGCCCACTGCATTTGGGACATTTGATACTCAGAAGGCTTGATTGATGAAAGAATTAAGGATCATTTCAAATTTGGACTATACCGGAGTCTGATGGAAAAGCTAAGTCAGAGACACTTTTATCTGCACGGCGTAAAAAAAAGCCTACCCATGCAAGGTGTTGCCTGAGGTCTGAGGTATTTAGCTGCACAAGAAAATCATCATCCTCAGCTGAAACAGTAAATCTTATGATACTCTCCAGGACTGTGCTGCTCCATAAACCCTGCCTGTGTAAGAAATGCAGTCTTTACTGAAATCAGGAACAACATCTTTCAATATTATTCTCCCAGGTTGGTGTACTGTCAGTGGAAACTCCTGCAGTATCCTGCAGGAACTGATGTGAGTGATGGGTGCATGATGGATAACCATAAGCTTTTACCTCTGGGATCAAAAACTGTCTCCTTCATCTTTTTTACATTCAGTGTGAGATGGCCCTTATCACACCATTTCACAACTCTCCCCTTATACTGATAGGGCGCTATTCTTGTGCATTAAGCCCAAGATAGCTGCGTCATCAGAGAATTTGATGACACAATTATCAGGGTTCATGCTTCTGCAGTTGTGTATGTAACTCGAGCAGGACAGGAGATCAAACACTGACAACAGACTATTCTAGATTGAATGCAGGACACTGATTTATTTTTGAGGAGGAAAAAAACAGAATCGTTAGATTCACCATTGTAGAGGCTCACATAAATCTAGCTTTTTACCTGCATATAATCAAGTTCATTTATAAATATACATTTATATAGAGTTGGCCCACCCTTTGCAGCTATAACAGCTTCAACTCTTCTGGGAAGGCTGTCCACAAGCTTTAGGAGTGTGTTCATGCGAATATTTGACCATTCTTATAGAAGCACATTTTTCAGGTGAGGCACAGATGTTGGACGAGAAGGCCTGGCTCGCAGTCTCTGCTCTAATTCATCCCAAAGGTGTTCTATCGAGCTGAGGACAGGACTCTGTGCAGACCAGTCAAGTTCTCCACACCAAACTCGCTCATGCATGTCTTTATGGGCCGTGCTTTGTGCACTGCTGCGCAGCCATGTTTGAACAGGAAGGGGCCATCCCCAAACTGCTTCCACAAAGTTGGTAGCATGAAATTGTCCAAAATGTCTTGGTATGCTGAGGCATTTCCAATTCCTTTCACTGGAACTAAGGGGCCAAGCCCAAACCCTGAAAAGCAACCCCACACCCTAATCCACCCTCCACCAAACTTTACACTTGGCACAATGGCAAGTACCGTTCTCCTGGCAACCGCCAAACCAAGACTCGTCCATCGTATTGCCAGACAGAGAAACGTGAATCATCACTCCAGAGAACACGTCTCCACTCTAGTGTCCAGTGGTGGCGTGCTTTACAGGCTTCACAGGTTTGGATGCAGCTGCTCAGCCATGGAAACCCATTCCATGAAGCTCTCTACGCACTGTTCTTAAGCTAATCTGAAGGCCACACAATGTTTAGAGGCCTGTAGCTATTGACTCTGCAGAAAGCTGATGACTTTTGTACACTGTGCGCCTCAGCATGCTCTGACCCCCCCCTCTGTGATTTTATGTGGCCTACCACTTCGTGGCTGCGTTTCAGATGTTCCTAATCACTGCCACAACTGTGGCCATGGAAGTGATTGGAACGCCTGATTTCAATAATTTGAAGGGGTGTCGTAAAACTTATGGCCATATAGTGTATGTACTATGGGAGTAGTAGTATAAGAAGTAGTTACTCTACAACTCGACTTCTTCAAATATTCACAATTCACTTATACAGTCTACAGTATTGTAATGTATATATTGTATGAAGCATTTTCATGTAACCCTTTTGATTTCTTTAATCTCATTTTAGTTTAGCTAACTTATTTCATTCAAAGAGTTTTGTCTCACCTCTCAGCCCATATCTGTGCTGGTGTAACATGTGAATTTCCCCTCAGACATCAACAAACTCTTATAACAACATACTGACCAATAAAATTGACTGATATAAATGAAATTAATGCACCCAGGCATTATGCATTTTTTATGTTTTATGCATGTTTATTGTGGAATGTCAAGGTTCAATATCTATTTATTAATAAAGTGAATGTTTAAAATGCCTAATTATGTATCTTTTGAAACTATACATACTAAATATAATATAATTTCCTGGAAGTTTTCACTGTTGATTCTTGATTTTGGATTGGATATTAATCTCACTCGCCATATAAACACCCTTACCAGGGTTTTTTCTCCATTACAGTTGTGCAAAAGTCCAGAAAGATTTATTTAAATAAACTTTTCGGAAATACTTCCTGCAGAGCATCGAGCTGTAAATGTGCACTTCTGAGGAAACTGTTTACATAGCTTTTGTTTCTTGCATCAATAAACAAATAAGATGAAGAAACAAAACTTCCGGATTAAAGTTACAGGGATATTATAGTGATTTCTCTTGAGGGGCAGACCACACAGCGATGACCCTTACACTGGGTGCATAATTCATCAATAAATAACACATATGTGGGTGTTCCATCTCTGTCTTATATAACATACCCTACATATGGTAAACAGGCATGTATGTTGGGAAGAATTTACTACTTTCTCAGGGGGCTGTAACCAGTCATACAGTGGGCAGAAGAAAAAGAGTTTTAACATTGACCCTTGAGGCCAAGTAATGTAAAATAAGTTTTGCAAAGCACCAGCACATCAGTAAAGGATTAATAATTATCCAACAAGTGAAAGTAACTGGTTGGTATAGCTTTAAGCAAATGAAATATATATTTATTTAAATATCAAAAATGAAAGCAGGATTAAATTTAAACACGTCTCCATACTATGCAATAGACTTGCAGCCACACTAATACATTTTCTCACCCCAAAAAAGCTTTTTCTAAATCTTTTCTAAAGTATGGTGATGAAAGTGATAAGGCAGTATGGATCAGACTCATTCAGGGGCTGTAAAGTTAAGAAGCCAACTTTCTGTTGCTTCTAACCCGCTCTATGCAACATTGGCCCATAGAAATTACATTAATCTATTTCTAATAAAATAAAATATATTTCTTATTTGTTTTAATAACAGTAATTTTTCCTGATGAAGGTCTGACTTCAAAATATATAATTTTTGCAAGTTAGACAGTGTGCAGGAGTTTTCTTTGCTGCTGTTATTTGTTTTAAGGAAATGTAATTGCTGCCTACTTTATGCTCAAGAGGTTTCAGTAATTGGTTAGCATATATACCTAGATTTCATGTGTTAGGCAACAAAAAAAACTTTGGTTAAGTTTATGGAGAGTTTATATTTTGGCGACCATGGCCTACAGAAGTTCCTGAAGCCCAATGTGATCAGTCATCTAATTCAGAAGGCTAGGCAGTGAATAAATCAAGAACAAATCTACATTTGTTGAAACATACTTCTTGGCTGCATAACCTCTGAAAGATTATTCATTCCAGGCCTATGCTTAAGTTTCCTCTCTTTCATTTATACTCCCCCTTGTACTTTTTTCATAGTTCAATGTCAGCAATTGCTTTCAATGTGATTATAATGACCATAAAAGCTCAATTCATATGCTTGATTAATGGAACATCTTCTCTAATCTGCATTCACATAGCACTGTTATTATCAGTAGTTTCATGAATAAGAACTGAAAACACTGTGAATGTTGTAATGATTACACTGGCCAGACAAATTATTAAAAATGCAATGAGCTTGATTAAGTATGAAATGTTTTGGTCTTTTCAGAACAGATTGTGAAGCAGGAACATTTAACGGCTGAGAATAGAGCTCACTAAGAAGTGGATTTGATTGAAACTTTTAATCAAGAGGAATATTTTGTTATGATGGAGTTGCACCCCACGGAGTGAGTCATTGGCATTTTCTAATTGAAGAGACCCCAGTTCTGGTAACAAGGCTATCAACATCTCCCCCCCCCCCCGGGCCTGCAGCGAGAGGAAATTTCCACTGGAGTTGTTGTTGTCCAGTTGCACACTCTTCACCATTACGGCACTGACAGAATGCCCATACATTTAAGCCTGATATTTCCGGCTGTTTGTTGACAGTGGGGAATAGGAGCTGACTACTGGCAGGAATGTAGGCTGATTTAGAGTGGAAAAGTACAGGGGGGTAGCCAACAACTACCCCCCTACACCCCCACCCCTGACCAGTTACGAACTCTCCACTAGATGTGCCTCCAGGGCCAGTTATAAACAAGAACAGCTTGCAGTTTCAGGCTATAACAGGATACAACTCAACATATACACTGGAAGGAAGACTGGATCCATAAAAAAGAGTTTGCTACAACTCTTTATTAGCAACTGATAAGCCACAATTAAAGGAAAGATCTATCCAGCGGTTTCAGCAAAATGAAGCCTACTTAAAGCATCAAAAGTAAAAGTACTCATTGTGCAGGAAAACTACGCAGACTTTATCTCACAAAACCAATTCTGATACAAAAACACAGGGTGTCTGCTGATCCCGAGTATTGACAGGTCTCTCTTTTCCCCAAAATTAAAAACTGCATACATCACTGCTGAAACTCATTAGAATCATACTATGTTAAGTAAAATGAGGCATACTTATGCTGATACAGAAATGAGGAGGAATAGCATGAAATTAAAAAAGGAGACAGGAGCATCAAAACCTAAGTTGTGACTGTACTGTTTGATTACCATGAGATCTCTTGGAGAAGCAGTGCAAAATCACCACAGCAGTGTGCACTCAGCTCTGATATCACTATAAAAAAATTTATAAAATAAATGCAAGAATGTTCTGTTTACTGCTTTAACTTTAAAATGTCCTTTCAAATGAACTTAAACAGAACAGCAGGTGATAGAAGCACAGATTAAATCTCTAAACCTCTGACGTTACATGGCGCTTTGGAGAAATTGTACTCCACATATACTATATATACTCCACATATGTTAGGATGCTTAGAAACATCGTTGGTTGACATGCAGCCATCAAAACTGGAGTGAGAGAGAGGGCCATCTAAGCAAATATAAAATTAAATGGCCTAAATAACTTTGCAAAATGTTGAAAAACCATGTATTTTTTACTTTACTGCCCTCAATTTCCCGTGGTCAAATAAATCTCTACAGGTAATAAATCCTCTGCTGACCAAGTTGTTTTCTGTCCTTCAGAGCTCCTTCAGGCCTCTTGTACTCTCTTTCAAAGGACACATCTGCCTGAAGGACAACATATTTTGCTGTGACTGGCAGTCACCTGATAGGTGACATATTTATTTGTGGACTTAAAGGTTTATAAATCCAGACCTTCCTGCAAGCAAAACATAAAAAACAAACCTGGGTTGGATATAAAAGATGCTGATATTGTGGTTGTGTTTATCAAGTGGGCAGCTTTTATTACAGTTGTCCTGTTAAAAGAAGCTCAAAATACCTTGAGTTGAAAGAAGATTAAATCCTGTTGTAGCATGGATGTAGCTGATATAGTACAACAACCACTAAAAGCCAAACAACTAACATTTGAAAACAATATGAGAGATACTTGTTTTGATATTGTCTAGCAGGAATCATCTTATTATCTGGTGTGAGCTGGCATCACACTGCAATATTACTTTCAGGTTTTTATTGCTTTCCACGTACAGGTACTAAAGGTGTAAACCCATGTTGTGATCGAGAGGCAGGCCAGGCTGGCTTTATAAATTCACTCCCAGCTGTACTGGCATAGCCGCCACTTATGTAATGGTAGATTTGACCAGGACACTGTGTTCCCTGACAAAGGCATTTCTATTCAAAACCACGGGTGGCAAGCTTCCAGAGAATCATTCACAGAGGGTGAACTTCTGCCCAGCTGGATTGGAGGAAGTAAACAAGGAGCAGAGGGCAGCTGACTATGTTATCATCCAGATGAGGATGGAGGTCGATGGAGTTTACAAGCAACTTCAATCCGCGTCCCCTCCTTAACATCAAATTTGTTAGCGAAAATTACTCTTGAATAAGCCCATCACCACTTTCTTGAATTGAATAAAAATCAACCTGAAATCAGTAGGTATGCGAATAGCCTTTTAGTACAGATACTCCCCTAGATCAGCTCTTTTGGTTGACTGATAGCAGATTGGTATCTTTAATGTACACATAAAACCTGTTCATAAGCATGTCAGATACAGGTCAAAGGTATGTGAACACCCCAGTCATACACTCACTGGGATTGTTTTTATGGTTTGGACAATGCCTTTTAGTTCCAATTAAAATAAATCTTAATACTACAGCATACAAACATATTTTAGACTTTTGTGTTTGGCCCTTTCCTGTTTTAACATGAAAGTCAGCTCCATAGAGACCCCCAGTGTCTTTGGGGCTGCAGTCTCCAGGCATCATCATCTTTGGGTTCTTGGCTGACCCCCTGACATTTGAGGGCAGTGGTGGGAGAAATATTTAGATTTCTTTTTAAATAAAGTTGCAATATCACACTGTGAAAATACTCTGTTTTAAGCATAGACTGTATATAAGAAAAGTAAAAGTAAAAGTCCTGCATTCAACACCTTACTTAATTACTTACTTACTTACTACATAAAGTATTAGCAACAAAAAGTACTAAAGGTATCAAAAGTAAAAGTACTCATGCACCAGAAGGGCCCTTTCAGTGTAGAACTACTGTAACATATACTATATTATCTATATAATTATTGATCAAGGTGGAGCTATAAACCATACTGAATGTATGTTATCATTTGTCACTTCAACCCCTAATTATATATTATTTTAAAAATTCATCATAGGTTTTAGAATTTTAACCGGAAATACAGTGGTGTGAAGTGCATTTTCTCAAGTAGCCTATTGTACTTAAGTTCAAAGTTGAGGTACTTGTACTTTACTATTTTTATGTATTTCCTTTTATGCTACTTTCTACTTCTCCTCTACTACACTCCAGAGTTTTTACTCCACCACATTTATTTTACATCTTTTGTTATTAGTTACTTTGCAGATTTAGATTATTAATACAAAATACAAATTAACTAATGAATTATCATGTATTATTATGGATTAAGCTACCCAGCAGTGTATAAAGTCATTAAAACTAGCCCTACCTTTATCAGCTGTGATGTAAACATTAATGCATCACTAATTATAAGCCAGTAATATAATAAATATACTGAAATGGGCCATTCTGCATTATGAGCACTTATACTTTTCTAACTTTAGATATGTTTTGATGATAGAACTTTTACCTAAGTAATAGTCTGGATGCAGGACTTTTACTTGTAAGTGATTATTTTTATACTGCAGTATTGCTAGAATACTTTCCCCATCACTGCAGAAAAGTAACTAAAGCTGTCAGATAAATGTAGAGGAGTCAAAAGTGCAGTGGAGTATATTTATAAAGTAGTTTAAATGGAAATACTCAAGGAAAGTACATTGCACTACACTTGAGTAAATGTTACTTTTCCACCCCTGGGATTTAAGGATTGCTTCATTTAGGTGGTTGTTTGTTAGATGACAAATGGGTGACTCACCTACTTGCATAATAAAAGGAGTCGTATGTGCCTCCCAGAGCCCTCCCTTCAGCGATTCCTATTGGCCAACCTGGAACGTAAACAAAACCTCCCTCCCTTCCTATTGGCTGGAGCTCGCTTGTTTTCCGCGGTTGCCTCCCCCCCCCCCCAGCAGCCTAACTAGCCTAGCATCGGAGCTTCTGGTCAACCAGAACTGAGTGGACTCTCTCCACAGCAATAATGAATTTCGCCAGGTTTATAACGAAAAATGCTGCCTTGGCCAGTGTGCCCAAGTATATCGATCATTTTTCAAAATTTTCTCCTTCACCGCTCTCCATGAAGCAATTTATCGATTTCGGTGAGTGCTGATTTACAGAATGGTAATTTTCTAACGTTATGTAACAAAGGAGCTAACTTAGTTGTGTGGAAAGGGGGCTGTTGGAGCTCTCCTAGCCTGATCAGAAATGTACTGCAGTTCAGTGACAAAATATCCAATGCATATTCGTAAAATTAAGATTAAGCATCTGCTCTGTAGGAGAAGGTGCTAGAGTGGTTTGCCTGTGGCAGCATAGTGCTCATAGTGCTCATAGTGTTGCATCAGACCTGTAGTAAGCTGCACTGTTTGGGCCATATGAAGGCCACATTATGTTGCATTCCTCCTTCTGATGATTACTGATCATTTAAGAAAAAACTATTTTAGCAGCTTGCAAATTAATTATCAAATTGTGCAAAAGAATTCAGCATAACATTCACAAGACATTTTTACTTGAAAGAAATTGCATTACCAGAGCATAATGCCTGTAAACAATTATTCTGTTTGGATAAATGGTTAAAGGATCCATTCACCTAATTAATAAATCTCTTAAGCTGAAATTATTATTTTTTCTCTGTGTTGATTCAGGTTCCATCAATGCCTGCGAGAAGACATCGTTTGTCTTTTTGAGACAGGAGCTCCCTGTAAGACTTTCAAACATTATGAAGGAAATTAACCTGTTGCCTGACAAACTGCTCACTACCCAGTCTGTGCAGATGGTGCAGAGCTGGTAAGTCAAACTAGGTGTCAATTAATGCTTTTGTGTGTTGATTAAACAAAAACAATGTCCCAAAACCAAAGACAAACAGTTGTGTCTGTCTGTGTTACTTCATAAAAACTATATTTGCTATCAGATCCCCCCTCGAGTAGTGAGACCTTAACAGTCACAGCTGTTGGCTTGTTTACTTCCATGTAAGTTTATTTATCCCACTGTGGTGATGTCATGCTCTGAATTACAAAAGCAGCCCGTGACGTCTGAAGCTGTGCTCCAGCTATGTGCAGTGAGGGGTGGAGCGCTCAGCTCTGAACTTTACCCTAGTTTCTCATCACGTGTCATATGTCCCTGTTTTCAGCAGTGTCTGCTTTTCTTTTTCCTGTGCGAGGAATGCACTATGACCAAAATATCCTTGCAAAGATTAAAACACAGCATTTTTAAGTATTAATAAGATTCCTGCTGGCTCAGTCAACTTAGTTTTGCATTGTACAACATGTGTTTATGTGTGTAAACAGATTAATTTATGATTTTGTCAGGTACATCCAGAGTTTAATGGAGATCCTTGAATTCCTAGACAAGAATCCTGATGACTTCAAAGTCCTGGGAGAGTAAGTTCCTAATATTCAATATCAATATTCAATTCAATTCAATAATTTGTGAGTTTAAACCGCTGGTCAGTTTTCAAGTTTTGAAGAGACACAAAACCCCTACTGGCACAACAGTTCTTCACTCTTGTGTTAAAATGAAGCCTGAAGTTGTTTTAGGTTGTGTGTTTGTCAGAGTTTTGGAAAAGGATGAAGCTTCTTTTTCTAATTTTTGGTCACTTACTTCCTGCATATGTCCTTCTGTACTGTGTTTTCCCTTTCAGTGTGATATAACAGCTTTATTTCTTTGTATCCTTCTTCTCCAGTTTTGTTGACGCCTTAGTCACCATCAGAAACAGGCACAACGATGTAGTGCCAACTATGGCCCAGGGTATCATTGAATACAAAGAGGTCTTCCCCCACGATCCAATAACCAACCAGAATATTCAGTACTTTCTGGACCGCTTCTACATGAGCCGCATCTCTATCCGCATGCTCATCAACCAGCACAGTGAGTAGCATTCATTGTTCAATGTCAAGTTCAATTTCAAAAGCCATAATGCTTGTCTTAAAATTATGTTTATTATTCATTGTTTAGACAATCTAGTTTTCAAGTTTGAGCATTTCTTCATCTACCACATACTAATGGGGTTGTCATGCTTCTATTTCACATTTTCCTGGATTTTCAGTATGCAGTCAATACATACAAACACATTTGTTGCCATATATTTAGCACGATATTAAAAACAAAATACTGAAAAAAATCTGCAGACTTAAAGATTTCCAAACTTGATAACATATAGAGCCTTAATGTGGTTTTGTTTTTAATCTTCCCTCATTGTGTCTGCAATGAATATTGTCAAACCCAAGCTGTGATACATTATTTTGCTCACTCTGCTCACTGTCACTAGCTTGACACCCAGAAGGAAAAATAAGTTTCTACCAAGATAGACTCCTGGTTTGGCTCAAAACCTTTTCTGTCATTTATTGCACTGATTCCGGTTCTTCAATTCATATTATTCATAAAATCTAGTGCTGAAAAGAACAGCTTATTGCCTGCCGACGATATTATGCTGATGAGAGTCGAGTTTGTTATTGCGAGCTTGTAGATGTATCATGTGGAACAATGCTTGTTTCAAAAGTAGACCATACCTGTTTTACGACATGTGTTGGCTTTGTTGCTTATTTTATTACCAAGTAATTTAGTACTAGTACTAATAGTATCTATTATTGTGTTATTACTTGGCCTGGGTATCAAACTTTAATATCTTTTGTGTACCAGCCCCTAGCACAAAGTATCAAAAATGTACCAAAAGTTGGCATCAAATGCTTTCTCAGATTCTCAGTCTTGTTTACTTTTTATTTGTTTTTGTTGGAGAATTGTTTATTTAAATAATGATTTGGCAAATTTTATACTGTATTTTTAGTTAGGCAATTCAAATGCCAAGCTTGGCTCATTTCGTCATGTTGATAAGTGGTTTTGTAGAAAAACATTTTTATATTCTTCAAGTACAATCTCGGCACCAGTACCAAAACATGTATTATATAAGCAACATTTCAAACAATAACTTAACTTGATATGTCGATGGTCCAATAATTCCACACTGCTTTCTGTTCTACTTAACATAAAGTTTTTTGTTCTCTGCAGCTCTTATTTTTGATGGTACTGCAAACCCTGTCCACCCAAACACCATTGGGAGCATTGACCCTCACTGTCAAGTCGGAGATGTAGTCCAAGGTAAATATGAATTATGTTTGAAGTTAACTGGGTAGATGTTAAATCTAATTTGACTTATAATGGGGCAAAGAACAATCAAATTATGTTTCTTGTCATTTTTAAAGAATTTTCTATGTTTTAAATTCAAGTCAGTTTTCTAATGCTCACTATTATTATCCCCCCTTTTTTTTGTTCAGATGCTTTTCACAGTGCCAAGATGCTATGTGACCAGTACTATCTCCGCTCCCCCGATCTGATACTACACGAGATGAACAGTAAGCTTACATTGATTTAATCCAGAAGGTTAAATACAACCACTTTTTTACTCATAATGCAAACATCTAAACAAATGGCAAAGGTCTTTCTAGTCTGTTAAAGAGAATTAGATGAAGAACAAATGGAGCCAAGTGCTCTGTGTGTAAATACAGTATGAGTGTTTGTATGTTTAACGTTCAGCCAGATGGACCCAAGGGGCCTGTAATTATAGCACTAAAGCTTAAGTATGGCTAACTGGGCCCGGCTGACTGCATCAGACAATATTGACACACAGACCCTTTTCTCTCCATCCTCTCAAAGCTGAACACCACAGCAGAGCAGAGTAACTGCCAATGATGGAAAATATCCACGAGTGGTGAAGATGATGAATTTTAAATGAAGTGGATGGAATTAAGAAACACTCTTTGTTTTTCCTCCCTGTGCAGACAAGAAGAGGAACCTTCCAATAAGCATTGTATACGTTCCCTCTCACCTTTACCACATGCTGTTTGAGCTCTTTAAGGTATGACACATCCTACAGTTGTGAATTTAAACTTATGAATGACATTAAAGTGAAAAATACATTTGAAATTATTTTTAAACCTTTAATTATATCATATTTACCTTTTTGTAGAATGCTATGAGGGCCACAATTGAGACCTATGAGAACAGCAACAACCTTCCGCCCATTCAAGTCAAGGTGTCTCTTGGAGGCGAGGACATGGCAATCAAGGTGGGTGGCAAATGACAGTACAGCTCCTCGACAAATAATCTTGCTGGTAAAAACGGGAATTGCAAAGAGGGACTCCTTGTCTTTATTAGGCTTTACAATCTTTACAGCATACATTTTTGGTATGTTTATGTGGGTTTCTCCCAGGTGCTTCCTCCCACAATGCTCGAATAATAGCAGGCGGATTAGAGCTTTAAAATTGCCTTTAGGAATGAACTAGAAGGTGGGTGGGATTTTATGGTTAAACCAGCACATTTTTAACAAGTTTAATGAAGCCCGCAAAGATAAAATTATTTCACTTAAGTTAATTTTTCACACTGTTGTTATTTCACAAGTTCAAATCATTTTAGCATTAATAAACTAATCATACAGCCCTATTGCACACAAAGCATGAGTACCACCTTTTTTTGTTGTTGCCGCCCAAATCTTTCGCTGAACCTGTTAGGTAATGATTTCGCCCTTAGATAATCACAATGGTTACTAGCAAGCAAAGCCACTAAGCTCTGATAAAACGTTAACCACATTGGCTGTTTGCCTTCATAAACCTTGTTTTTATGCACATGTGTTACAAGGACAGGTTGCTAAGATTGCTTGTTGTCTCTGATACAAATACACTTAGTGACAATAAACAAAAAATTAATAGGTGGGATTTTTTTTAACGCTAAAAAGTGAAACTTAGGACTGCACTAAACAATAAAAAAGAAGTAGTAGGACTAGTAGCGACAAATCCACAAATAATTTATCTCCACACTCTGAAGTTCTCCTTGGCTTAGCCCGTTTGTCTCATTTTTTTAGTTTTAATGCTACAACTTGACTTTCAACTCCATTCCAGCAGCAATAGGCATTTTTTCAGCGAAAAAGGTCAAATAAACTGCATCCTACCCTCCCAGCACTAAACGGCAGACAGACAAAGTTAACGACTAACTGGTGAACATTATGCATCATTAACAGCTAAGGAGCCATATATTTTCCTCAGGAGTTAGAGGAGCCCAAAACAGAGCTAATAGGAGAGTGAATATTAGATTTGCATTCATCACATGGACACAAAAATGACTACAAATAAATAATGCTGCTAAGTGTCTGCTTGGCATCTATTTGTTGACATCTCTTTGTTGTTAGTTGAGATCTCTTTTCAGTGCAAACTTTTTTTGTCTGCAGTTGTTAATGTGGTACTAGATTTCCCATATGTTTTCTGTGATGTACCTCCTCTACCAGTAGCAGACATTAGTAAACAAATAGAAGGTCACTATTGTTAAGTTGAGGCCAAGTGTTCACGACAATCAGGCACTTGTCTGTTAGTCATCTGTACCTTTTTATGGCTCAGCGCTGTTCAAGGACCTCATGTTGTTCTCTCTTCTTTTCCTACACCTGTCTGTAGGTGAGTGACAAAGGTGGTGGCTTTCCCTTTCGTAGGACCGAGAACCTTTTCAGCTACATGTACTCCACTGCTCCTGCTCCGCACATAGGAGACTACATACGGCCTCCACTGGTAAGTAGAGATACAGGCCGTGGGTTGCCAGGATTTAATTTATTAACTTGATTTCACTCCTACATACGTCGAAAATATTCTTTTGCAGGCGGAAAGACACTGTTAATTGCACCATATGCCATTTGGTTGCATTTCCCTACAACCTACAAGCATCAAAATGCTTATCAAGCCTTTTATTTAGAATCTCTTTTAAAGATCCTGGCATCATTTTTTCCCTCAAAAAATACATAAAATGAACTTGACAAAACACACACATTTTTTTCCCCACAGAACAGCACTGCTGCTTGCAGTGTGACAGAGAACAAAGCCTTCTTAAACCCATGATCCCCTCTCTCTCTCTGTACAGGCTGGCTTCGGCTACGGACTGCCCATCTCTCGTCTCTACGCCAAGTATTTCCAGGGGGACCTGCAGCTCTACTCCATGGAGGGCCACGGCACAGACGCTGTCATCTACTTGAAGGTGAGCCAGACGTGGTGATCATGCATGAAACTGCTGTGACAAGTCTGCAGCACACTGTGGAGCTAGCGCAGGTATGACAGGATATGTGTAATTACATCTTGTCTTCTTGTCCCTCCAGGCACTGTCCACAGACTCCATCGAGAGGCTGCCAGTGTACAACAAAACTACTCTAAAGAACTACAAAGTGAGCCAAGAGGCTGACGACTGGTGTATACCCAGCAAAGAGCCCCTAGATCTGAGGAACTATAAGATGGCGAAGTGAAAATCTCCTCCAGCCCTGGTGTTTCAAGCATACATACAATGAAGCATTTACATTTTCTGTATTCATATTCCTGTGCCATCATCTGTCAACGCAGATGTGGGCACCAAACCTTTCTCTACTGAAAGAGTCATCTCCAGACTATAGCCGACAAAGTGTCCTCTTATATTTTAGTCTGGCTTTAGCAGTAGCATGTTCATGTTGTTTTCAGTCCCTGTTGTCCTTTTGGCTTCTTCATAAGAAAATAGAAAACAGCTACTAACAGACATCTGAGTCATCTCCAATATTGCATTCACAGGGAGTGTAAGTGGACATGCAACATCCAGTAATGTGCAGGAAGAGACAGAGACAGCATCCAGCACGTTATGGGTGTGGGAATATGAGTAGACCAATGCAAAGTAACAGGGCAGGGTCTAAATATTCCAGCAGCGACGTATGGAGGTATTCTGTTGAACAGGGGGGAACCTGTTGTTGAACAATTGAAAGAGGACCAGATCCTATCCTGTAGTAAATGGATCACTCATGCCTTACAGTAGCAGCTTCACTCAAAGGCTTATTTCATTGAAATACTTGAACTATTTAAAATGATACTCATGTTGCACCTTGTTAAATTTGAAGTACTGTAATTGTAGATTTGAACAAATGTGTGACTTTTAAGTTGAGTGGTTTTGTGCTTTCTGCATGTATATTTATTCATGCTTTAGAAATTCACCGCATTTAAAAAATGTAATCACAGTATTCGCACTGACCGATCAGATACAGATAGTTTTCTGGACGAGACTGAATATAATTCACTCTTTTCTGTGCATTAATTTGGATCAACCACAAAGAGTATTACATGATAGAAACCACAGCGCTATAGGGCCCAATCTATCACTGATGTATACCACGTTTACAGCCAGCCACCAAAGCATTTGCCATGCTTGTTTGGAGGTTTAATGCTTTTAGCTGAGTTAAATGGACACCAGTGTTATTAAACCCCAGAAGGCAAAGCATGTTAAATTTTAGTTCCATACCAGTCTGGGATCCAACAAGGCAAGGCCAGTCTTAGTCTATTACACTGTGCCAAATGAAAAATGCCCTTGGTCCAAATGTGTTGAAAATGCAGCTTTCCTTGTATTAAATGTAAAATGGTTATTTTTATAGCTCTACTTTTTCTGACTGAAATTATTGTACATATTGTAAATACAATCCAAATAATAAAAAAAGAACCACAAACTCAGTACAAAATGCTTCTCTTGTGTTATTGCATCTTGCATCCTGTGTGTGTAAAATTAAACAACAGTTTATTAGGTGTACAGAGGTGATCGATTATATAAATCAGTGGAGGATATATGGTGTAGTATTTTCTTAAATTTGGTATGCAGCAGTGTAAACAAAATGGGTGAACCAAAGCGTGAAGAGTTTTTACTACAGAGTCACTGGATCTGTTCTGAAGCTGATGTTGAGATCAAGTTCAGATTCTCCCTGCAGCAACTCCAGCACCAGACCGTCAGAAACCAAAAAAATCTTACTCCTAACATGGCCACAGAACTTTCCACCCCACTGGTGTTCCTCTGCCTGTACAGTATGTTCAAAGAGGTTACGCCACTACTATGCCAGCATACTTCAAGCATGGATCACATTTCAAAAATGTTTGGCCCAGAGTCCAGTAAGGCAGAGGTCATCATGAGGAAACATTCAAGTAACGGTTTTGTGGTTGTTTGAGATCAGGAGCATGTGAGACTCATGCAGCTAGTTCTAATAATAGATGGCTTCTGTTGTGGCATATATTTTCACTAAATAAAAAGAGAGGCAGCATTCATGTCAGATGTTAGTAGTGAAAGTAGTGAAAAGTAACTTAGCACATTTACTCATTGCTGTACTTGATTTCAAGGTAGATTTCAGATTGAAATGATGTACTTCTTACTCCACTACATTTAAGCAGCTATCACAGCTGACAGCTATAGTTACATGCATTCACAGTTGCCCACCAATTACTTTTTTTCCACAAGATTTAACAAGATGTACCTCTCTTCCTTCCATCTCATTGTTGCTTGTTACTGTGAAATACTTGATTGTTTTCTCTAAAAACATTTAGCATGATGAGTACTTTTGTGTAAACTTCTGTAACTTTTGCTGATAATACTTAACGTACTTTAAGTGGCATTTTGAATGCAGGACTTTTCCTTGTATTTTTCATTGTGGTGTTATTTTTTTTGTTTTCACTTTCACTTAAGTAAATTTCCAAATACTTCTTCCACCTTTGAGCAATGACATAATGCGCAAGCTAAAAAGGGGAATGATAAAATAATACATCAACAGGATCAACAAGCAACTGTATTGAGACTTTTAATCTCTTAAACTCAGCAGTTGTTTTATATATATTATTTACTAGTTTTAACTAAGCATGCAGGTGGTACATTTAATTTGGCAATTTTATTCTGAGAATGCTCTTCTGTTCTTGTTGTTGAATGAAAGGGTGGCAGACGTCAAGTGAGGCTCGTTTTACAGTCAGTCTCATGTTTATACATGTCCAACAGCAATGGCTCTAAATATGGTCATTGAACCAGGTTGTTTACCCCCAGGCCACCACAGCTACATCGAGGAGTGGAAAGAATCCAACTGTGCCCTTCTCCTTATCTCACGCTAACAAAAGGCTGATAAACTCTCCATAGCAACAGGAACAACAGCTATGCTGCAGGGACAAGAATGTAATGTCCAATACCTGCATGTCAGTGTGCACTATACATCTAATGCATAATCTCTTTTGTACATCAGGTGTGCAACACGTACAAAAACAAATGGAACAAATAGAGGAAAAGGTCGAATTCAACCATCCATATCTGTGGAACATAATACAGTGATTCCCAACCAGGTATACTTGTGCCCAGCGGATAGTTCTGCAGGTGCGAAGGGGTATGTGGAAAGATTCAAGATGGAAGATTCAGCTAATAAAAAATAGAAATTATAATTTGAACAATGTAATGTTAATATGTAATGACATATCGAGTCACCTGTCATACCTAAACACCAGGTGTTTCGGTTGAAAGTGCGGCCATTGTCAGCAAGTTGGCAAAGCAGTTGACAGCTAAAGTTAATGGGAAATGGTTCTAATAGAGCTCAAAGAAGTGGATAACAGTTAAATAGTTAGCTAAAAGTGATGGATAATGGTTGACATACATAAAGTAATGGATAGCAGTTAAACTCCTTAGCTAAAACTAAATGATAAATGGTTGAAATACATCAATTAATGTCAGACATAGTAACTGAATCATTGGAAATAGCTGAAAGCAATGGATAAATGAAATAAAAAGTTAAAAGTTATGGAAACAGAATATCTTTCTTCTGCCACTTCAAGTAGGTGTACAAATGGAACCTTGACCTACTAACTTTACCAACGACAATATCCACTTTAATATAATCAGTAGTGTTAAATTACATCCACTTTAAAATCACTTCAAATGAATCATTTGATACAGGATGGGTGATGTTGATGAAGGGAAATCATATTGGTATTGTGTGGGTACGTCAGACAAAACCACTAAAACACAACAAAGGTTACACTTACACTGATGTATGGGGATAAACAACCTGCCTCAGCGTTGTCAAATCCCTCAGTGACCTATGTCCTAGTGCCTTTGCTGCTGACACCATCCACATGTATATGTGTGTATGTGAAAGTGGCCTGTCAACACTTTAACTGGCAGCAGTTACATGCTGCCACACCAAGTATTTTCATGAAGAGCTGGTTGTGATTTCACAGAAGTATGGCAGTTGGAGTGCTCTGGCTGCTTTGTCACTGGAGTGTTTATTTCGTGAATGTCATGTCAATCAATGCCTGCAAGTGCTGCGAGTTCCTGAAATGAAGCATGTGATGTACTGTTGCAGTTTTCCTCTTCTCCAATTTCAGGCAGTCGTCTGGTCACGAAATCCATGCTGAAGCACTGAACGACTATCCTGTTTTCTTTTCAATTACTGAAAACAACTGGATCATCATGATGATGGGGTAATGCTGCGGAAGTTGGGTTGCTGCTGTAACCCTCTAGTGGCCTGTTTAGTGGAAACGTCTACTTCTTGGGTAGATTAGTTTGCACACATACACATACATTTAATCTCTCAAGTGAGCAGAAGTTGCTGTATGTGAGAAAAGAAAGAATTCAATTACATACTCCTTGCAGCTGTCTTATCTCGGATTTCACAGAAAAGTTCATTAAAAGAAAATATAGCTCTTCTGTAAAATCACATTTTTTTGTTTTCAAGAAATTTTAATACTAGCTTCATCGTTCCTCCAATTTAATTAACAGTAAACAGAAATTTCACATCCATCTTAAAGGTCATCACTGTCTCCAAGTATATAATATGTACTACATCACAGTGTAGTTTAACATTTAACAAATCTGATTTACTCATCACTGGTTTGTACACTTGTAGTATTTAAGCATAATTTTAATCATAAGCTGCAGTGCACCCATGAATGCTGGTGTGACCGTTTTCACACTTCATCTATCTGTGGTCAGTGTGGAGTAACTGTACTGAAAAAAGAACTACTTTTACAGTTTTACAGCACTCGCTGCTGACCATACAAACCAAAAAACTGCGAATGCTATACTAATTTCATGTCTACATTTGCAACTAGTCTGTGAAAAGTAGCACCTAAACTCAGTGGGAAAGATGCTGTTAAACTGAAGTCTGTAATTTCTCCTTTGTTTGGGCTTTACTGTGTCACACACTGATGAGTATATAAGGTCATTTTTGGACAGTGGTTGAGTTTCCTAGCATCCTGATATGAAAAGGTAAGCACTTTGAAAATTTCTTCATGCATAAAATACACACTTTTTATATAGATCTTGAATACTGAAAAAGCTAGTCAGACATATTTAATATGATTTGTCATGTTTATGATTTATTTTTATTACTTTTATCACTTATATGGCCTCCATCATGTGAACTGTTCCATACATGCCCTAGTTAAGGTATATTTACATTCATGTCACAGATACCACCTGTATTGTCTTCCTGTAGTGAAAGTTGTTTGCTAAATTGAGCTTTTTTTGAATGTGATTCTCATCTAATTTTGTTGTCCATGCTTGTAATTCATGTTTCTGAGAATGAATCACATAACTGAATATGCATACCACTGTCAAAAAATGGTGCAAACAATTAATTATATTTAAAAAAATCGAGTTAAATACAAAACCATTCAATAAAAACTACCATACATAAAATTACACCTGCATAAAGTTCAAATTTTTTTGTCTTTATTGCTAAGAATTAAGCAATAACACATGTTTTTTCTAGCTAAAAAAGTGACATTATTTTGCCTGTCAACATGCTGTTTGTTATTTCTACAATGTACCTGGATTGCAATTCATTAACCAACACTACAGTTAATCAGTCCACATCTATCATACGCATAGTTGGGTAGAGTAGCCAAAAACTGTGCTCAAGTGAAAGTACTGTTACTTTTCAAATCCAAGTACTTGAGTGGAAGTAAAAGTGATCATCAAAATAACTACTTGAGTAAGAGTACAAAAGTACTTCCTAAAAATTTGCTTGAGTAGCGAGTAACTTTGTGAGTAACTCAAGAAATAAAGATAAATCCACATGAAATAAGAGTCTTTTTGTGTGCGCATAATTTGGTTTGTCTTCATCAGGCTACACCAATGAGCAAATGCAGACTGCTGGTACACCGTTAGCTTGAATATTTAAATCAAGACAGAAAGCAGGAGGAGTTTTTAAGCATGATATAGCCTACTGTGTTTAGCTATTTATCATTAAACACATTAACACCACAGACACTGCTCTCTGTCAGCTCAGTGTCAGCCCGCCGTAGCCTACTGACTTCCCAACCGAAACCTGCTGCACCAACACGGTGTCATCCCAGGGCGTCACATCAAATTTTAATCTGTAGCCTAAATATTAGCTGCTAGGGCTGTTTGAAAGCCATATACTATGCTGTAGCTTTAGCCATTATTCTGCTCTAACAGAGTCATGTGGAAGCAAAGTAAGATAAAAGTAAAAATACTGATTTTTCTCTTAAAAAACTACTCAAATAAGAGTAAAAGTATGAAGCATTAAAACTACCCAAGTACAATTTACTCAAAATAAATTACTTGAGTACATGTAAATGGAAACTCGTTACCCACATCTGATCATAGTTACATCCAAAGTAGAAGCAAACATTATTTAGTTAACTATCTAGATTTATTGAATTAGATTTATTTAATCAAAGTTGTTCCTTTTTTGTATAGAATAGCCTGCATTTATTTCATAGTCCTTGCTCATTTTTCCTGTTAACACTGTCTCACATTACATTGTTCTCATTAATACATGTAACCAGTATCTATCTATTTTATTCTCATAATTCAAACCTCATGCCCAGTATTTGACTTTGATCAAAAAAAGGAAAGACCTCCAGGCATCTGTACATAAATTATATGTTCCTCCAAAAATTGTAGATATTAATACAAATAGTAATTCCATGTGATTACACAGTGAGTGAGTGAGAAACCATATAAATGTCATCTTTTACATAATTACTGTGCAACTGTTGTTTTCCCCAGATGGTTGTCTTAGCTGTGGCTGTGTTTGTAACGTTATCAGCTTGTGCAGTTTGCTGCCCGGGGAACAAAAATTCTGTGAGTATGAGCTTTGTTTGAGGCCAGAAGGCAAATTTATACATTATGCAACAAAAGTTTCCCGTTTTCCCAGATGTTGGTTAGTACAGACAGAGCTGTGCTGAGCTTCTGTCACACTGAACTGAAAGAGAATAGAACATTACATTATATTAAAACCAATTACTTACAAAGTCGTGTAACAAACTCAAGTTTTGTTTGACACGTAGTTACATTTCCTTTCTCTGCAGACTAAGCTGAAGATTCAGAGCATGGAAAATCAACCTATGGCTTTGCAACTGGCTGCTGTGGTCAAGGTGATATGAGAAACCGTATCTGTTACCTGATCAGCTGAATAACTGCTAAGTCATTAGGCAGAAAATTGAACTGTTTTGATAATTGTTTCTGGTAATTTTCAAGGAAATGTACCAGACATTCTCTGGTTCCAGCTTCTAAAGTGTGAATATTTGCTGCTTTTCTTAGAATTTTCTGTCCATAATTGTAACATCTTTGGGTTTTGGCCTGTTGTTCAAACAAAAGAAAACATTTGATGACATCAGTCACAAAGGACTAAAGGAAATTGTGACATTTTTCACTTAATCTAACATTTTATAGACCAAAGAATTATTAGATTAATATAGAAAAAATTTTTCAAAGAGACATAAAGAGTGCAAAGTTTCCCCAATACACTCACGCACAAATTAAATGTATTACCAGCCACCAAAAGTTTTAATTTTATTCATTCCTTTAACCTTTTAATTATATTCTTTGGTAAATCTCATCTCCCTACTTTATTATTTAACCGTGTTTTAAAGCTTTCCGTACCATGCCAGTTATGTAATTCTGGTAGAGAATACAAAAAGTCTTTCTTTACTTTTTGCCCAAAAAAAATCTAATTTAAAGATATTTAGTCTCCAAGAAATACAAAAGTCCTGCCTCTGCAACATCTGAACTTAATCCTTAAGTATTATGAATCTGTAAGACTTTGCTGGCTGTTTAAATAACATGTCAATCTTTGCTAAAAATATTGCAGGAGATGGAGAGTCTAAGGTGTGAACAAACAACACTTAAGCAGCAACAAAATGCTCTGACTCAGGTAGGCTCAATATAATGCCCTTACAATCTGTCTCCATGCTGTGCATCACTACTGAACATGTAATTTTCCTCATTCACAGATGCATATAACGAGCCATCAGAAAAGTGCTCAGAAGGAAGTCGGTGCGTTGATGAAATAACAACATTCTTTATATGGAGTAAATTAATCTACAACATCCTCTCTCAGTTTTTTATGAGTTGCAATCTGCTGTACTCTGTAGATCTAATTTTGGTGGAAAATCTCTTCTCGAGCAGGAACAAACATCCTAACTTATGGTTCAAATGATGAGGAAGACAACCTGCCTTTCTTTGAGGAAGACTCAAGGAAGCAGCGTGACCCCTGCTTCCACTACACAATCCTGGACCAGGTCTGGCGTGCCACCAACACTACCACCAAGATTAAGAAGTGTGACCGCCGCAGCAAATGGAAAGGTAGCTAGATTTATGTATTTATGCAAATGTAAATACATTTACTTTAATGATGATGACATATCTGTTTTTGTAAGGCTGGTACCGCCTCTTCTACAATGGTAAGAGTCTTCAGATGCCTGAGAGGTGTATCCCTGTGAACAAATGTGGCACCCACTCCCCGCTGTGGCTGGCAGGGCCTCATCCGAAGAGAAGGGAGGGCATCGTTACCCGCAGAGTGTGTGGCCACTGGAAGAAGAACTGCTGTGCTTTCCGTTCCCCGCCCATCCAGGTCAAGAAGTGTAGTGGCAACTACTATGTCTACAAGTTCACTGAGCCGTCAACTTGTGATCTGGCTTACTGTGCAGGTATTAAGTGAGGATGGTGTCATTCCCAAACAGTACATTTGCACATTTTTTTAATTGTGCAAATTTTTGCACATGAATTTATCAAAAGGTTTTCAAAATTCTGATTATTTTTCAAACCTTTGAAGTGGAGACAGATTTGGTCTTAGTAATTTATTTTATTTTCATGAATACACTGCCTTAGTAACATAAAAGTAATAATTTCCAAAGTGTTTATTTAAAAAAAAGTGTTCTTTTGTGGGGGCCAAAATTAGATCCTTACTTTTATACATCCTTTGGTTCCAAATATGTTTTAGTGAAAAAATAATTTCCAGAAAGTACATGGAGTACACATAACAATAATCAGTGAACAGTTCATTAAGCCACAGTGTGACTATGAGTCTCGATTTCCTTCATGAGAATGTGTTTTTTATGGTTGAGCAGTTGTGTGTGTCTTCCTAAATTTAAACATTATTTCTAAAATACCCCAAAAGAGTAATACAGGGTTCAATATGTTTAGTATAGATTGCAGAATGTTTAAGACCATTAGTCGTAAGTGTCATTAACACTGGGATCACGTCCCCACCACATTTTGAAATGGATGAATTTGTCCCCATCACTTTTTGAAAGCATTTGTCAAAAATATTCTGAAAAATATCTTGCACCAAGAATTGTTAAATAACAAATAAGAATGCTTTGAAAAAGGTTTATTTGCACAATAAGAAAACATGCAATTCAATTCAATTATAGACAAAACAAATGTGCATTGTCCAAAAAAATAACTTCAGCTAAAAAAGCTACTGATTACTGCATTCTATTCTGTTATATTTTTATATTTATGAATTTTCACCTGCCAGCTGAATTTTTTGTTTTGTTCCCCTTTATATAAATAAAAATATTTCCACCGTTAATTAGAGCAGAACATTTCTCCAGAATGTAGGAAATTGAGTATTTAATGCTCCAATTTTTCCATCATCACGTCACGTGACCAAAATGTATCATCACGCCCCTAATCTGAGTCCTTTTGTCCCCACCACTTTACAACACAAAGTGCCAGTAGTTTTCTGATTTGGGACAAAGTACAAAGTTGTGGTAGTAGGTTTGGCTCACCCAAACTACATTTATCACAATGTCACATCATGTAGTTTAGTCTTTCAGTAGTCGAGTGTGTGAATGATTTTAATTTGAACAAGGCAGTGTCTAGGACTAATAGAACCAGGGTGGATCTCCCCACAACTTTGTTCCTAAATGTCTTCAGAGATCTGAGGTCCCAGCTCACTGTTTCACAATTCGTCTTGATTGCACATCTTTTGATAAAAGGTTAATCTCAATGATGCTATGTGTCTGTTCTCAGATATCAACACACTTGTATGTGGGCGATGCTCAAGAAACCAGTCCTGTGTGAGTCGAGATAAGATTAACTGGAGGTGTAAGGGAAAGAAAAGAAGTAAGTTATCATTTTGGTTTTTGGCACATTCACATACTAATGTTGGGGATCTGACTTTTTAGGGGGAGAACAGTTAAGAGTATTTTCTCACTATATTTTACGTTAGCCTTCCCTTGTCAAATGTACAGCGACATAATTTAATCAGTTTGGGTATGTTAGACAATCAGGCATTTTAAGTCACAAATGTCAGATCAAAAATATTTAAATTTAGAATTTTATTTTAGTTACTAATGGTGAAAATGATTGTACTAACTAAATTTTTATATAATTTTGAGATATTGGGAGGTGCTGGAGTGTTTTTTATAAGAAAAAGGGAGGGTCCGAATAAAATATCAATTACACTGGAGATGACGTTGCCTTGTAAAAAATCATTAACGCCTCCCAACATTAATAATTTTCACACAGTCCCTAATGTGTCATGCCCCTGATATATAATATGAATGCAAAACACAAAGAGCTTCATCTCACCTCACCATTGATTATCTGTCATAATAATAATAATAATAATAATAATAATAATAATAATAATAATAATAATAATAACAATAATATCTCCCCTTCTTTCAGTGTCTTCCAGAAAGATCCACTTCTTTGCTTCTTACCCTGGCCAACTCAATGGTAAAGTGAACAAAATCAAGTACAGCAAGGTGCTGGTGAATGTAGGCCGAGCCTTCGACAGAAGAACCGGAGTGTTCAGTGCACCGGTGAAAGGAGTCTACCAGTTCTTCTTCTCCACTCAAACAGCCAATACTGGTCTGAAGACTGATCTGTGGCTAGTGGTCAACAACTACTGGGTAGCTGTCTCTCGCACACATCTTTCCCGTCCTTCCACTGTTGGTAACTTGTCTACGTACATGACCTTCCTCCGCAAAGGGGCTAAAGTGTATGTCACCCACAACTGTGGTAGGTCTTGGGCCAATGCTGCCTCCATGACCATCACATTTGGGGGCTCACTGCTTGTACAAATGAAATAATGTATGTGCAAACCTTTTTTTTTATTTTTTTTTATTTTATATCACATTACTTTTTGTATATTCATAATGTATCCTTGGAAAGAATGGGAATTGTATTTCACATAAACATGGTTTTGTTGAAACAAAGTTTAATCTCTCTCTTTGCCATTAATTCAAGTTGTTTAACATTTATATTTTATATTTTATATTTCAGTGATATCTGGATTCATTGTAACTGTAAAGCACTGTTTCAGCTAAATTATTAAGTATTGCCTAAATGATGTCTGACTTAATGCTTACATGTAAAGATTAAAATAAAAAAGAAATTAAAAGTGTTTATTCCACCATTATTTTAATCTAACATTGATCTGCACGCATAGGTGTAAAATTATTAAGGAGCCCCAGACCATTGCAGATGTATTGCTAGTGTCAATAAATGATGGTGATTATAAAATATGTTTTTATCAGGTCAGTCAAAATGTGAAATGTTAATATTTTATTCTTTCCTGAGACATTATATATATTTTTAAATCCTTTCTATCTAAAACAGGCCCTTGCCTCTGTCTTACACAAGATGGCGAACTAACACCAGTATAACCCTACTGAACAAGGTAGCAGTCTGTTCTTGCTGTTCAGCTCCTTAGCATGGGCAGATCAAAGGACAAGCTTTACACCTGAAACTTCAACTAATAATAGTTCAAAGTCAGTGGGTTGATTTCAGAATGCTGCAGTCTCTGTATCACTATATTTAGCTGTACTTTTCATTCATATCCAATTGAGAAAATTCTAATGAGCCCTCATTTTTCCTTTTATGGTAACAGCGGGCATCATAAAAGTCAGGCCAAAACATTATTCTTTTCCTGCGAGTGTTTTACAACTTAGAGGTGGCCCCGTCATCGCTGAAATATGTATCAGAAACAGTGGAGCTGTGGTCTTCAGAAGTATTTGCTTTTCAGCGCACACACAGGGCCAGCCTGACCAACACCTCTCCGCAGGGCGGGGCTTTGAGGAGGTGGCTTTAATCCCATTGGTCGATGGTCGGTCAGGACGACAGGCGAGAAACTCCAGGAAAACGGACCGAGCTGGCGCACGGTGTAAAGGGATAAGGATACATTTCGGCGTAAAGAAGAAACTTTGTATGGACATGAGGACATTTAGGGATGATTTGCTATTTCTAATAGGAAAGCTATAAGGTTAAATTTGAAAGGGAAAACACACGTTTACCATCATTTACATTCACTTTTTTATAGCTACAGGTCTCTTGACCTTAATAAACATGAATGAAATTACAGTTTGACTTTGACCGCACGAATGAAAATGCGCATCGACTACACTGCTGTCCACTGAGGAGAGGAGGTGACTAGAGAAGCCCGCCAATGTTCGCCTTCTGCCGGCTCTTCACAGCAAGTTGTTAAAATATTTTCCCACGAGATTCAGCAAGAGAAGGGTATAACTTATCAGCATGGCAGAGCACGAGAGCCTGGAGTTTGGAAAAGCAGATTTTGTGCTTTTGGACAATGTGTCTATGGAAGAGTTCATGGCTAACCTAAAACTCAGGTAAGCGGCCATTCACCTCAGTAAATCCACTTGTTAGGCACTTTTACTCAGGAGAATGAAGGTTGAGGGAAAACGTGACTCTCATTAGGTAGCTTTAGTATCTTATATGTCATTTCAGTCGGGAATGTGTGAAATTGTTAAATTTTTAGCCCCTCAACAGATGCTACCTGTTGCTCATTCAGAGTTTCTCTTGAAATGTTCAGCATTGGCCCCCGCTTAAAATATATTAACAGGCAGAACTTGACCAAACAGCCCCGCATGCCATGCATGCAAATTGCACCTGTCTGTGTTTGAATATTGACCTTCGCGTGTGAAATCTTGTATGTTTGAGCAGCTCTTGAATGCAGCAACAATACTGTACCTGTAAGTCATTTATATTAGTGTTGTTAGTGTGAGGCTGCATTCATTAGAAGACTTGTTTCGGTCAAACCAGTAATTCTCTTTAAAAAGAAATGGTAAGCGAGAATCCACCCGAGCTGCAGTTTGTCCAGATTCTTGTGCAGACCGGTTTTTTTTAATCAGCTGTGTTGTCTGTGGCTCAGTTTCAAGCATGATGTCAAGCATGCTTTGTGAATGAAGAGAGTAATGTGGGTTAATATTACGTTTCAAATGGGCTGTGGCTTTCCTCACCTCTGCCATCTGTAATGAAAGTGTAAGCTGATCCCTGATGTCAGTTTCAGGGAGCTTTTTGTGAGTTGCTGAGCAGAGCTTGGTGGTTGTGGACACTGTAAAAGGAGATCATTAGTGTAGCTTTCCACAGTAAGAAACTCCCTTGACTGCAATAAGTTAAAGTAAAGTTGCCTTGTTAGTGGATCTTTGGCAGGTGATAGAACAGTTGCCTATCTGATATCACAGGGAAACGTTATGGTGTAATATTACACCATTAAAATTGTGCTATTGTGCAAGTTGACAAATTCTCTGAAAACAACTTGTCAGAATTAAATTTAAGGATGTAGATAACAAAAATATGTCCCTGAATAGCATGTTACATACAGGTCAAAGGTCTTTTAGGAGCTGGTATTAGTCATCTAGCTGCTAGGTCTGCAGATGTTCACAAATTGGAATGGTTGGTTAATTTTAAGATGTTTTAAGATGGACTATTAAATTAGTCATAACTTTCTATAGGTTCTTACTATGCTTTATCAGTAATCTATAATATAAGACTATTGATCCTCAGAGGGGAAATGTCCTCAAGACATCATCTCATTTGTTATAATTTCTCGATGCTGCCTGCTGTGGGTGATGAAATGAATTATCAAGAAGTCAGTCCCAGTAGAATATTCTAGGCACAGTGCCAGCGATGGGTTGTAGAATAAATATTTGGAGGATCTTAACGATGCAGTTTTGTCCTGTTGGCTAATAGGCTGCATGGTTTCCCTTCTATGGCGAAGTAGAGTGAGCTACAGAGTTGCAACAATTAATCAATTGTCAACTATAAAATTAATTGCCAACTATTTTGATGATCGATTAATCAGTCTTTTTCTAATTACTAAAATAGGAATATTTTGTGGTTTTCTTTACTTATTTATGACAGTAAACAGAATATATTTTGTTTGCGGACAAAACAAGACATTTAAGGATGTCATCTTGGGCTTTGGGAAACACAGATGGACATTTCGACCAAACAACTAATCCATTATTGTGAAAATATTCAAGTATACAAATAACCATTAGTTCCAGCTCTATTACAGGCCTTAAGAAGGAATATCTTCAACAACAAAAGGGCTTGATTCCTTTTCTGCCATCAGGGTGATAAATTAAGACTGATCGTACTGATCACTTGCTTTTATAAGCAAGACTAATGCAGACCCTAAAGTACAGGGACCAGTATTTTACAAAACAACTTATTCCAAGTTATTCAAACTATTAGTTCTTTATGTGGGATGTTGCTGTATTTCATAATAAATAAAAATCCCTGTGAATATATCTTAATCAGGAAGCTCGATCATAATTGAGTTAAAAATCAAGAATGACCTCTC
Organism: Micropterus dolomieu; assembly: GCF_021292245.1. Lineage (NCBI taxonomy): Eukaryota > Metazoa > Chordata > Actinopteri > Centrarchiformes > Centrarchidae > Micropterus > Micropterus dolomieu. The sequence goes on along the minus strand of NC_060163.1, from coordinate 22,861,467 downwards.
AATCTCAATATATATTAATTATTATTAGCTTCAAAGACTGAAAGATACATTGGTTTGCATCACCTTTAACATGTTTCCCTATTTAACAGGTGTCCTTAGTTTTCTGTTTACACTTGGGGAAATCACTAGGTTTACATGTTTCTTTGCTCATGGATGAGTTGCTCAACCAACTTTTGGTACAGATGCCACAATGATCCTTTTTTTCAGTACCTTAATTTTGAGGAATGTTCATTTAACAAAACAAACCAAATTCTCTAACACAGTAGTGTTTAATGTTGTATTAAAACAAAACTAGTCAAAATGAACTAGTCAAAATCAGGAAATGTCATTTTCAAGCAAAGATGCCACACATCAAAATATTTCCGTGAGAATTTGCTGCTCCTTGTCTAACAGTACAGTAAATTGAATATCTTTTTTGTTTTAGGCTGTTGGTTGGGCTAAACAAGACATTTGCTGATTACCTTGGACTAGAGGGGAACTGTGATGGCCATTTTTCACACAACACAGATATTCGATTAATTGAGAAAATAATCAGTAGCTTCACTGACAATGAAAGTAACCATTAGAAGTCATTAGGTGCAGCCCTAAACTTGAATGTGTACATCCAATTAAAATTGAAGCTGAAAATGTCTGAGGAGAGACAAGTGTGCATGTTTCACTGAGAATAAGGCAGCTCTGGTTGACAGTGTTTTTATAGCCATACCTCTTAAATTCGATAAGCTGCGGTTGCGTGTACAGTAGCCCTGGCAGCCAGGCAAGAAGACCTGAGAGCAAACAGACAGCCCCCGGCCTCATTTTCCCATCTCCCTCCCATTTTCTGTTTGCTTTCCCTCCAGCTAGACAGATTGGTCCGGAGATGGCGTGTGCAGACTGTTATTTGTAGAGGGTGTGACCAGCCAGGAGTGCTTCCTTTTTGCTCCTTTTCCGTTAGTCCGAGCATGCATGCATGTGTGAGTGTGTTTGCCTGAGTGGAAGTGGACCACTTTTAGGAGGGATCCAGAGGGCATGAGGCATCTAATGGTCTCCATTTTTCCTGGTACAGTTATCCAAAACTAAGTAGGTCTGGAGCACATCTGCACATCTCTCCTTGGTGTATTTTATGCTACATGTGGGAACTGAGCCTCACAGTTATAATGTGCTGCACACCAAAGCTCAGCTCTAGACCCACTTAACAAAATTAATTTATTTGAACTGTTTTACATGTACCGGAAGAGGCTTTTGTGCGTGCTTCACCTCTCCCATTGAGAAGCACATTGTTCACTCCTCCAGAACTTCTGAAAACCCCCAAACATTTTTATTTGAAGTAGGTCAAAAGCCGAGCTTTGGTGTACCTCCAGCCTTCATTTACCCGAGTTTGACTGGACACCAACTGAATTACACTGCTATGCAGGGGATTTCTACTTGAGTCAATAAATGCTTGCCATGTTGAGGAGGTAATCAGGTCCCCAAGTGGCTGCATGTGCGGCATATTTGGGAAAAGTCTGCTCGTTTCCACTCAGCCTGGCAGGACATGGTTGTTCAAGTTGATATTTACTTTGTTTGAATTAAGGTTGAACTGTGTGGCCTTTTCCAGAGAGCCTCCCAGTCTCTAAATAGAGCCCAGCAGATGCCCAGTCTCTTGTAGAGATGTCTCGTAGGATAAAAGTTCAAGCCATATTCCTGAAGGGTCTTGGGAATTTTGCCTGATTTGGTCAGTCAGCAGATAAGGCTTCTTAGACCAAAACTGTGCGACACAGCCCGTTGTATCAGTGTGTGTGTGTATATGTAGTAGAATCAACTGATATGTGATTAAAAATGACGGAAAAATACAGCGGATTACAAACTGAAGGATTCTTTGTTTTTTAACTGTGATTGCTCTCTCCTTTTTTAGATTGATATTTACTTGATGTCCATAGGGATGCCACAAGTCAGTCACACTGTAGCTAAAGAAGAGTTCCCCAACAAATGACAGGGATTGAGTGTCTTTCTCAAAAGCTCCTCAGCTGGATGGACACTTTGAGTGCTTGACCATAGATCCCCTGGTACTATCTATCTTAACCTGTCTAAATGAAATAAATGGTAATTACAGGAAGCTACTTTAAACTTGCAGTAGTGAGCAAAGGCTCCCTGCATATGGTCCTGTAAGCTTACAGTATGTGTGTGTATCCCACCAGCCAGGCACAGTTTTACTGCAGCTAAATGTCTTTATAAGGCAGCGTTGTTTTGTCTGTCCCTTGAAACCCAGGAAAAACACATTCCTGCCAAACTGCTTTGTGTTTCCCAAATAATTATGGAAGGACTTTTTTTATTCTTCTTTTGTCTGATATTCCTCCTTTAAAAAAAAAAACTAAAAAGGATTACACAATGAAAAATTACCTTTTTAACAGTTTTTGTGCAGATGAATGAAAATTGGTCAAAAATAACTTGACACGGTCTGAGGTTCACAGGACTGGATGTTTGTTTTAATCGGGTGCGGCTTATATCCTGTAGCAAAACACAATCAGAGGCCAAGTATGTGCGCTATTTGAAAGTCAGCTTAATAAATAACACAGACCGAATTGCCCGGATCTGGTATGCACCGCTATCAGGTACAAATGTGTTTAACCAGAGACTACGAATTCTTAGCTCAGGACTACACATTCATTGTTTTTTTCAAATGGGCTAGAGATAATCAATTTCAAGATTTATATCTATAGAAAATTATGTCCGAATAAGTGAAAATATTGTGCTGAAATTCTGAAAGCTCCTGTTTTTTTTAACTGTATGAACTGCTCCGAGTGATTTGACCTTTAAACCCAGCTACGGGGAGTTAGAGAGGACTTGAACAGGAAGTCTCCAATAATATAGAGCAGGCCAATGAGGCAGGAAAGCTGGCATTTCCCCTTGCCTTTGCTCCTCACATTTCATTGTTTCCTGCAGCACCTCTTCCTAGCTACGTTTGGAATCTTATGTGCAGACACTAGACCGGCACGTGTATTTGGGATTCAAAGTTGTGTGTATTTCATTTTTAGGTAGCATGGACATATGCTCTGAAGAGTTGCATAGCTCAAATACAAGCCTTTGAAGTTGCCACTGTTTCTGGTGTTTCCTGGTTTTGACCAGGAAATTATTTAGCATGTTATTTTTATCTGCTGTTTAAGGAACAATGGTTCTCTTGTTTTACCAGCAGGTAAACTAGAAGAGGTGTGGTGCATAAAAGGTGGACAACCCGAATCGTTCTCTCTTTCTCATGCAGAATAACAATGATCACAATACCTATGTGACTCAGGTAGAGTAAGGCTCGCCAGGGAGAGAACGGTCAAGGGTCAGACTTTGTATTCCTAGATAAAAGATATGTTTCAGTAGATAAGCCTGTCTTTCTTCTCAGTGAAAGCACAGGTGATAACGGAAACTCTTTTATGTCCCACCACATGTATAGGCTCCTTTTTAAAAAGTATTGGCATTGGACATAGAAACATTTTTAGCCCTTAGCTAGATCTTAAACATTTGCTTTGTTCACGCTTTTGTTCATTCCTCTGCAATAAAACCAAAGTCCACATGCAGAACACACAGTTCTGGACGACATGTTCATCCTCTGCTGCAAAGATGAAAATGTGTGATACACTTCAGCAAATGCCTCTAAGAATATTTAATCACAACCCGCTTATTAAAGTTTTTTCCATTCAGCAGTGGTCAGTGACTGGAAAAGAAATATTTATAGATGAACGCTAAGATAGACAGTGCTTTCCTGTTGGCTTCCTGCTCATTTGCCCAGTAGGTCTTGCCCTTGTCTAGACCAGCAGTGAAGGAGTGAAATGTCAGTTACATTGGCTTAAGTTGCAGGATCTGAGGTAGATGGTAGGCCAATTGCACTCGTAAGTATGCTTCTTTTATGTGTCAGTAGTCAAAACCTCATGAAAACCTTATTTAAAGTAATTCTTCTGTGCCTCAGAATGACATTCCCAGGAGATTTCTTGCTAATCATGAAGAAAAAAAAAAAAAAGAGTCTCTCCCCTGAAGTAATAGATTCATAGAAAGCTTTTTTAGAAATGCCTCGTAGGCCTGTTCCCCTGCAATCCAGCAGTGAAAAGTCCAGTCTAGCCACAAGAATTTCCATACAACCGTCTGTAATCTGAAACACATTACCGCCTTACATAAACAGGGGCTGTGCTTGTGTAGCTTTATTCCTCTCTAAAATAAGTTCACCAGCTCCCAGAGACATCTCATTTGTGGACGGCCTGAGTTGGCAGGCGGGGTCGGGAGCCGGCCGTTTAACACAAGCTTTTACCAGTTTTATCCTTTTTTTAGTACCTTGTCATAGTTTCTTGCCATTTCATTTAGCCACTGCCTTTCACCATTCTTTTTTTATAACCATATTCCTACTATACTGTGCAATACTGTATGTGTGTCTAGCGAACACATAGTACTTCTCATCACTGATGATGTTTTAAGTAACCTTAAGAATGTGGTATCAATACCACAATTCATGTATTGTTTTGTCACCGTAATTATATTACAGTACATTTGATACCAGCCCTAGGGTTTACCAGTGTAGACGAGATGAGATGACCCGGTTCATCAATGAGGAAATTTAAGGTTTGAGTTTCTGTTAAATTCTATTAATTGTTTAATATCCTAGAATTTAAAATGATCACCCTGAAAGAATCATTTTCACCCTGTCTTCTGGTATAGTCTCACTAGAGGATTTAGTGTTGTTAGGTGTCTTAAAACTGTCTTATTCATGATTTAACAACCAACCGCATTCTCTGTCTGCAACATTACCCCCAGACACAACTTCTCAGAAGCCTTGTTCTCCACCCCCCCCCCCCCCCCCCCCCCCCCCCCCCCCCCCCCCCCCCCCCCCCCCACCCCACCCCCCCCCCACCCCTTTCAATCACCTCCATACATCTTACCTTCTTTGGCACTGTGTCCATACATAGAAAGTAGGCTAAAGATAGGTGTTCCACCTTCACTCGCTCTATACCTCGACCCCCTGGGATTTGTGTAGTGCCTCTCTCTGTCTCCTCTGTCTCTGCTGAGACCTCAGCCCCCCTTAAGGAGCAATGAGAGACAGAAAGGGGAGTAAGGATACAGAGAAAAGCAGATGGAGGGAGGGAAAGAGAATGAGAGTCTAAGCGCGAGGGGTGGAGGTGAGAAAGGGCGGGAAGTGACAGGAGAGGAAAATGCAGAAAGTCTCACTTTAAATCAAGATAAAAGACAGAAATAGAAAATAATAGAGGGAACAAACCCCTGGACGCTGGCTCTCTCTAATGGAAACACATGGCTGAGGTGTTGTCAGCAGTCTGCCTACATACACTGACATCCTTGCCTGATAATCTGGTCTGCCATAAAATTAGAATAGCAAATACCCCACTGACAGAGATACATGTCCTCCCTCTCTTGTGTCACCATAAAAAAACTCCTGCCGGTGTCTCCGAACGCCCCAAACTTCAATTTAAATTTACAACGCCGCAAAAGGAAAAGTGATATGCATTCAAAAATTTTAATAACCTATTAAGTTATGACTTCAATTTCATTTTATGAATATTTTCCTTGGAGAGAGCTGCCATCACAAGAGAAAGACAGAAATTTAAAAAAGATAAATAGTGTCATTAATCTATAACATTTCTTTCCCATTATTCTTGAAAATGAAAGTTATTTTTGCTCAGATCATCATATAATTAGATCCTTATACTTGACTCACAAGCCAGAAAATGACCACGTTCGAAAGAATTTGAAGTCTGTCATTTGGCTGAGAATAAAATCATCATTTGTCTTAATATAATGTCATTCTGACAAGCAGTATTTGAAGTTGATTAGGTTTCAGTAGCTTTATTAATAACAACTACTGGATCAGAGGGAGGTAAGTCCTCTAAGTGTGACACGCCGGCTGTGAGATTGAGCTGCTGCAGAGGTCAGTAAGTCTCCTTTTGTTTTGAAAGATCACTGTACTATAAATTCTCAGGTGTCGTTTATAACCCAACATTGTGCTTTACTGCATAAACTGGTTTTAAGCCACAAAACTATTAAACAACTCATCACAACTCTACTTTGTAGAGGGTGAATGTGGGAGTGCAGCAGGGTATAATAGCTTTAATCTGTCTGTTGTTTGTCTCATGGGCATTAAACACCATCTTGATATGAGTGAGACTACAGTGCACACAGGAGGGGGCCCTCATAATATTTAATAGGTCATCAAATGGAATGGGGGGTAGACTGCTGACATTTGCCTGGATAGTTAGGAGAAACCCCAGGAGTTGTCATATGACTCATTACCAGAGCACAGTCGACTTGACAGTCTGTTGCATCATTGTTCAAAGAGACTATCTGGCAGAAAAATCATAATCCAGCAGATATAACTATTCAAGTCACAATGGCCCCATTAACTAGTATGAGATTTTGATTCTTGTTTCCACCCTGAAAATAGAGACTAATCAGTTAATAAAACTCTATTACTGCCACCGTGAATGAGAGAGTGGCTGCCATTTGCGTGAAAAACCCTGCGAGTACAGTGGCACTTCCCACAGATAGATTATATTTTGGCTCTTTCACTCTCAGTGCAACACTCCCTCAAGTGCCTAAGCCACCTGCCTCGCCACCTCCCCGCCCACTACCTCTGGTCAAAGATTAAAAACTGAAGCCCTGCAACCCAAAGGAGATGAAGGGACGTCATTTGGAGCTGAAAGATTTTCCATAAAAGAAAAAATGAAATATGGTGACTGGGCCAGCTGCTGACCTCCTCAGGCCTGCTGGACAGCAGGTGTCAGAGGAGGATGGTGAGAGTAAAAGTTAACTCCAATGTCTATGTTTTACTTGAATAGCCATTTGGTATATTTAAATATACATTAGAAATGCATTTTGTCACGAATACAGACAATGAAAATTATAGGAAACAACTGTACCATGGGTCACATAAAGTTTATAGTGAGTGATTATGACCTTAAAACCGGATTCTTAAGAGGTTAGGTCAAGTTGTCCTTATTTGTGCACTCAGCTATCAAGGCTATTATCTAACTGAATTCAAAACTCTGTACAAGCCCAACAGGTCATGCCTTGGAAATTGTTGTCTTCATTGTTAAAGCAAAATGGTGGAAACTAGTGAGCCGTGCTGAGCAGATAATCATGACAACAAACCATCTGAGAAGTAATGTGTGGAAGCATTTTTTTAAAAAGTGCCGACTCCCATTACCTTTGAAGTGTTTGTTAAGTCTGCATGTGTCCCTTCCTTGATTATTATTCCTTAAGTCTGTGAGGGTCCACCAATCAAAAGAATCAAAACATCTTTTCATAAAAATTAATCCAAGTTGTGAATCCTTTCATGTGAAGTCCGTTGTTCTCGGTCTGCTAACTTCTGCCACACTTTTGTCATCCTGCACCATGTTGTTTTTTTCATTACGTTGCTGCCTTCAAAACAAAAATGGATACGCCATCTGTTGGAGCTAGATCAAATGAATGACATGTATTTGATATTATTTGATCATTTAAAATGAAAAAAATTATTTTTAATAGTAATATTCTTTTTGAAATAAATAAACTGTTTCATATTAGCCTATTTCAGTTTTGTGTGAGAGGAATTAAAGGCCTTTCCCATATAGACTTTAACAATAAGGTGCTATAGATATACAACAAGATAAACAACAAGTGGCCTTGACCCAATCTTGGCTTGATTGTGAATACAACATCAAGATGTTCATCCTTCAGCTTAATATTTTGATATATAATTTGGATGTCTAAATGCCATGAATCTGATTTTATACATTTCAACTATACATTTAGAAACTGACCCTAAAATTATTCACATTTCAACTGAGAAAGTTTGTCTTTGTAAAGAGGCAAACAAAACATGGACATTTCAAAAGAGAATTCAGCTGTCACATTCAGGACCCCTCAAACTTTGGCCAACCCCCATAGCCCTGCACAAAACAACACTGCAGCACTTACATGCCCCTCACACATTGATTCCCCTCCCGAGGGCCCAAACCAATTTCTCTTGTTTTCAGACACTCTCCCTGCCTGAACCTGCAGTGGCCATCAAAGACATTCATCCATCCACCCAGGATGACTATGACTGATCTAGCCACCAAACGATCAATTTGTATCCCTCTCTCATTCTCCTTCTTTCTTCTCTCTCTCTCTCTTTGTCTCTTTCACTTCATTCTCGTGCTATTTTGTTGATGTGCAGAATATGATGAAAAAGTGAGAGTGCAGATCGCTTTGACACCGTGGCATGTGAGTATAACAAAGCAATCACTATTTGACCTTGGAGAACAGCTAATTCAAATGTTCATTTATCTATATTTTTGACACATGTAACTTTTCATTTAGTGAGAGCCTACTTTGCGTTAAGGATTTGTTTTTGCTGGCTAGTTAACAGACAGAAAAACTACACTGCAAGTTTTTTCTCAGAGTGGCTTCAGTATGCCTGATTTGTTCTGTTGTATATGTCTCTCCTTCATTCATTAAGCTGTAATTGGACGTGATTCTCATCCAGGAATGCAGCATCCTCAGATTCCTCCAAGGCATGCAAGGTGATGATGACAGCGTTAGAAAGAGCTGTTAATCCATCTTGTAATTGCACCGAGCAGACGGCAGGGTTGGTCGTGCCTGGGAAAAGGCTGTAGAGAAACATTTGTCACAAGACGTGAACAATAGGAGGCATTGCGTATTTTGATGCATCTGCATGTGCGATGAAAGCTTTTGTATGAATTTGTGATGGCGTGGCAGTGAGCATGTGATGCTGCTCTGTGCATTAGTATATGGCTGTGCATGTACGTTGATGCTAATATTGTTTGTGTGTGCATGATGGGGTTTGTGTGTGTGGTGGGGGTCCCTTTTCCTTACTATTCACAGACAATTTGTTAGACCGGCTGTTGAAACCAGGCTGAAGCCCGTGGAACAGCTGGAGCCCCTCCATGATTGATAAACGTGGCGGCGAGAACTTCATCTCCCCCTGAATGAAGACAAAGGCCCCACAATGCTCAGCCAGTGTGTTACGCCTGCCTGTCGTTAAGTGTGGACTGCGGACCTGCCCCGGTCCTCAGCTGGGGGAGTCGAGGTGCCAAGAGGGAGGTCAGGACCCAAACTAATTACCATTTTATAACAAAACGGTTCTTTTGTCGTCGTTATATAATTGATTTACCTTTCAGGGGGAGATCATTATGAAGTGGCTTTGGGAGGGTGGGATTAAAATGGGGCAAAAGGGGATTAGTTTCAGTAGTACATGTTCTCAATGTTATGAAGGTGTTCATAAAGCATATACAGTATGTCTACAAATATAAATACAAAAGATAAAGCTCCAAATAAAGAGAAATAATATAACATGTACATGTTTGAAAGGATGAATATCATTAACAATAGGCACAGTTATTTAAAATTACTTGTCACACTTTATTAAAAACAGAAAATGTAACAATTGTGATTAAAATCACAGCCAAAAAAACAAAATAATTGAGACTAATTAATATTGAAACTGTAGAAATCACTGACCCCATGTGTGGACATGTGCTTTGTGTAGCTATGTGCATCCATCATGGGAATGACAGACAGCATCAATTGCACATGATTAAAAATATATCAGCTTGTTGTATTGATCCTCGCAGATGTGACCACATTGTCCAGAGACAGATTTTAACAGAGACATATTCAGAGGTTTGCTGCCTCAATGTCGTAAACTTTTTCTTAGTTTGTGACCCATGCAGGACCAGGTCAGTGAGTCAAGTCAGGGCCAGCTTTGTCAAAGTCACCGTGTGGTGATAATCGTTGTATTTGGCTGTGATGAATCCCACCCACGGATCTGTTTCATGTGACTACACACTTTACTGGAAATATGTGTAGTTGCATTTTGATTTTCCGTTTTTAATAATCTTTCCGGTCAAAGCTAGCCAGCTTAGAAAGGAGTTAGCTGTTATTCCTGCACAACGTTTACTGTCGCTTTAGAAACCCCTAACTCATACATCTGTTCAGTCCGTTAATTGCTTATGTGTATAACCCCCTAGTTGCATGGATTTACCTCTGTGTGAAACAAATGATGTTTTGCAAACGTGCTCCCAACTTTCTTTGTCTGACTCAGAGAACATGTTGCCTGGGTACATCCATCCTTGACCTATTTAATGGCCGGGTTCTGTTGAAGACCCGCCTCACAAATTGAAAAGTTTTCAGTCGCTAAGTGAAATGTATGGCTCTGCCTCCGGTCCAGAAAAATTGGGGCTTGTTCTATTTTAATTCCAAACTCAATTTCAGACAAAGTGGATTTCTGGCCCATCCATTGTGCTGTGCTTGTCGACATTTCAGCTGCCAGAACACACGATGAATGAGTGAATATTGATGAACACAAAAGATGTACCCAGACCATTTTTTCCTGTTATTGTTGGCGTGTAGGTGTGTAAAAAAAGAGGAGAGAGAAGGCGCCCTTTAGATCCCCTGGGATTGAGGAACCCCTCCTCATATTCAGAATATTCCCTGTGAAGTTCAGAAAGAGGTATCAATCTCACTTTGAGGCTCTGGGCCTTCATTTGTTTGTGAGAGATGCGGAGCGCTGCTCAGATGACTGTGCCAATTCTTCAAATCCCACTTACAGTAGGAGTTCACATAAATGTACACACAAACACATACACAGCAGAGCATCTGCCATGTTCCCCAGCCTCTGTGTCCCAGGCATCACTGTCTTCAGTGGTGGAGTCTGCAGCGTGGCACTTGAAGGTCTTGATTGAGGAAGGATTCGCAGCTCTGTCGGCAGCTGAGAGTTAAAAATAAAAAATACACCATGCCTTTTTGGGCAGAAGCAACAACAGTCTATATTGGATAAATGGGTTAGTTTTTCTATGTCACATTCTTTGCAGGAAAAGGTGCGTGTGTGTGTGTGTGTGTGTGTGTGTGTGTGTGTGTGTGTGTGTGTGAGAGAGAGAGTGAGCAAGACAGATGCGGTATGGTTGTATCGATTAATTTCAAATTGCTTAGTAGGATTTTTTTTCTCTTAATGAAGGGTTGGTAAGCCACTGACCTTTTCTATCTTTCTTTTTTCTTTCTTTAAAAAAACACAGACAGAAACAACAAACAAAAAAAACATTTCTATCTTATTTTAGACAGGAAGAAGGTGGAAATAGAGTCAACAGGGACATTTTTGACAGGATTTGAGTTTATTTTGAGTATATCTGGATGCAGTATTTTCTATAGACATTGAACATACCTGTTTAGGAGACTATCAGTTCATGATGGTGACCATGAAATCATAATGTCCCCAGTCCAGCTAGGGATATTTGTCGCACATTCTCCCTTTGCTCTCTTCTCTAATTTCCTGTCACCTCTCTACTGAAGGCAAAATAAAGGCATACATGAAAAAAACATAAAACTTAATAATATACATAATGTATGTCGTTGAAAAATCCATATGTTTTTAAAGAAAACAAGGTTGAATTTTTCAGCATTATTTTCAGGGTCTTCAATAAAATTGAAATCATTTTCAACCATGTTTTGTCTTGTTACCTATTTGCATGAGATGGAGGAGATGCTCGCACTTATTTGGATCCCTGGTCTGATAATCATGATAGGAGAGCAATTTGAGGGAAGCACATGTTAGATTCCCACAGTGGAACGTTACACTGGTGCTCCGCATGTAGATGTAAGGTTCTTAGCTGCTGACAGTACAGCAGGCAGGGCCAATAATGACTCTTAGAAGTGAAATAATTACTCGCATCCCTACAAATACAGCCTTCTTCACCTCAATAAACACCCATTTGCTCTCTCATTGTGTGCTTGCTTGATGTGTCTTCATGTGGCCCACTGCAACAAATAGACCCTCGCTGTCAGGTGCTACTTATCACAAGGCAGTGTTTGATTGTTTGAGGTGTATTTTGGTTTTGCTTCCTCTTAAAAATATTTTTGATTATTTCTTCAAAACCACACTCTTTTCACCACCTTTCCACCTCTCTCCTAAAGACACCAGTGTGTCAGGCGTCCAAACCTTCCCGTGGTTTGGTTTTAGCAAGCCAATGGGCCATGCAAGCCTTTTTTTTTCCCACAGTGGGCTTCTGAGTGGAGTCTTTGCCCTCACATGCGTTCAGTTGGGCCTGCTTTACCCACACTATTGATTGCAGGTGATGGTCTGGACTCAGTCCAGCTGACCTCGAAGGGGAGTTAGATACATCATTGTCCAAAGAGGAACCTCCAGAGACCAGACAGAAGCAGTGCACATGTTAAGAAGTCTGACTTTGTTCAGCCACTAAATCTGTCAACAAATACTTTGAATGCAAGCATCTGGGCTACTTAGCATGATCCCAATGCAGGAGATTTGGCCATTTCAATAGTGAAACAGAAAATACTGTAGATGCTCCACAGACAAACATCCATGCTTTGGCTTCTGTGTTTCCTGAATGGCCATTCATGCACCTCACACTGCTACCCTCAACTACTTCACCTTTTCCTTCTTCCCGTTAATTAGATATCTTAATATGCAATCATGTTAACAGTGGTTTTAATTTGTGCACCGTGCATCTTTGTTTCTTAAACATCTCACAGCAATTGATGGATATCCAATGAGACGCAGGGTCCCTGCCAAAGGGAGTACTCTGCTGCTTGTGACACATCGCTGAGGCTGAGGGGAAGTACGCCTTAAATTAATTAACATCGGACCTCTTGTAGCTGCTCACTTCTGTAAACAAACATTTTAATATGCAGTAATTAATTAAATCTGCCAAGCTACTCTGCCCTTCCCATAGATCTCCCTTCATTCTTATATTCCCCATCATGTTAAAGAGTTTATTATGTGCTGCGTGAGATGAGGAGTAAATTCAAAACTTTGTCCTGCAGTATTTCTATAAAAAACACAGATTTCTGAATTTTAAAATTGTGACCAGGTGACATGTGTAATATTGCAATTCTAATTGCCGATTCCTATGCAGATCTTTAAAGCGTCTGTGTTCTGGCTGTGAGAGGTACAAAAAGGGTGCCAAAGCCTCTTGTGGATTACATTGACCGACTGCAATGAATAACGTTTGGTCTGACAGATAGTCACAAATGTGTGTTTTTTACATCCAATATGCTGCATGACCAATATCAGTGTGTATGTGTGTGTCTTATAATAAGATCTTTACATGAAATACATTGTATTTTCTTGTGTTATTTTTCCTTCACAATAAGCCCAGCATGATGAAGGTTTCTACCTTTGAATGATGTCAAACATTAATATACAAACTGCTGATTGACTGTACTGCAAGTATAGAATCCCTTTAAGTAAATAAATAACATCAGAGCAATGTTAATACTTGTGCTAATTATATAAATGAGCATACAGCCATTGAGTGGAATCTGTAGGATGACTACATTAGAATACAACTATGCCAAATACCGATGGATTAAGATTCATTTGAGAGATTTCTTATTCAAGATAAATAAATTCAAACACTTCAATAAATCCCTCAAATTATCTACAGTGGGTAGTTTTGCATTTATCAGAGGTGGGGAAAAAATAAAAAAGATTGCCTGAGTTTATGGAAATCCACATCAGCAGGGAATGCATGTGGACTCAAGGGGCATCACTGCACAGGTAAGCTGCTTTTGGAGGGGTTCATGTAAATCCTAAAGTCCAAAAGTCAATTACTGGGGCATCTCAAGCGTGTGTTACTGAAAGACTCTGATGTTTTATTGAAGAGAGGCTTTAATTCATCAGGCTTCTCAGCTCCCTTTCATGCAGCTTGGAGAGGGCGAGCAAGGCACCTCCTTCAGATGGCCAGTGTCATATATCACACACACACACACACACACACACACACACACACATACATACAGAAAGAGGGAGAGAGAGAGAGAGAGAGAGAGAGAAAGAGAGAGAGAACACACACTAATGCCTAAAAACAACTCTCAGGTGGTCTGCTTCAGTCCACTGACCAGACCATTACCCCCTACACATAGACACACACAAACTCAGTGCAGACCACACAGACTAAACAAGAAATTCTAACTCATCCATGCAGCATCTCGGACCCTTTCTGTGCACAATTATCAATATTTCAAACAAGCCAATGACAAATTTCATTTACAAAAAAAACCCTGAGATATTATCTCCACGCAGTCACCCAACGTGCTGCTTTGCTGGGATTTGAGATCTGACTAATGTGCTACACTTGATGTCATCCACAGCACCTTGGTAGCTCATTTCTTCACAGCTGGTTTAATGTTTTGGGAAGGTGGGAGTCGTGGTATTATACTGTCATTCCTATCTGCTGATCGCAGTGCTTTGTTCCCACTGGAATATTAATAAACAAACACTCATTGCAGGCTCACACAGTCCCATCACAACAGAAAGAGTCCTCTGTCTTTAATGTCTCCACAGCTGGAATGAAGGCTCATGGTGGCATTGCCCAGAGTGAGGCAAGAAGACAGCTTATTTTTTCACTGTGATTAGCCAAACTGTGCTGCTCATATACAAATGGAAATGGGATGTGCATGAGTGTCCTCCTCTTCTTACCCTCTCTCTCCCATCTGTCAAGACAATAGATTTTAATCTTTAATCCATGAGCAGCCATTGAATTCTAGGGAATTACAAATTACAGATGTTTTACTGTGTTTTTTTCCCCTCCCACAACACCTCCTGCCCGCTGTCTGTCTCCCTGTTCAGGCCCTTCAGCTACCTACTATCATGCTGTTAACACACAAAGGTGTTCACACTCTCACATTTGCCACAAATAAATGTGTACAACAGAGACAGGGAGACACACACATACACACTCACGTACACACATTACACACCCTCATTCTGTGCCATCATGGTACCATATGACACTGTCATCATTTGGTAATTAAACCCTTGCTGGCTTTAAATATGAAAAGCTGGCAAGAGTTGATAATGATGATACTGGCTGTCGCTCAGCCCAGATTTCCAACAAACCATTCAGACATCAGGCAGGAAACATATTGTCCTGTTGTTGTTTTAGTTTGGCCATGCGTTTCCCTCCAGACAAAAGGAAATGTGATACAAAGCATATATATTTATGTATTATTTGATCATTAATACTGTTTAGAGATATAATGATTATGTAATGTTATATGTAAGATTAAGAGATTTATAAAAATGTGCTCAAACACACCTGACTTCTGTGTGCTGGTGTCTGGAGTGATAGATGATGGGCACAGTTTGTTGCATAGACTTACAGTGGCCTCCAAGTGAGGGGAAGGAGGTGGTGCCAGGGAGAGATGGGGTTGGGGGGGAGGCATGAAGGGTGAAGGAGGGAGGTTTATTTAATGCTCAGCCCATGAGCAAGTGGGACACTATTTTTAAAAGAGGGAGAGGAGGGGGTTGAGGTGGCAGTGGGGTGAGGGTTTAGGAGGATGAAGGGTGGAAGTGCAGGTGAGAACTTTGGCTGTCCGTGGAGAGGAGACCGGAAGAGAGGATCTGAAGATACATACCCACCCCCAGGCCACACATAGACTCCCTCCCTTTCAGCCCTCAGTTATCTTGGACAGAGTAGATACCATTGACCAGTCTAATGGACTATGCCATAAGATCAAACGCCGTCCAACCAAAAATCACTCCTCTCCCTCAATTCTCAATCTGCCTCTCCTGCAGACTCCGGTCATAACCCGTAAATGTGGTATGTGGCTCTGAGAAGAGCTTAGGTTCCATTACTGACAGCCCACACAGCTTTATGGCCATTTAAGCTCCTCGATTTGGGTACCTCCCATTCGGACGTTCCTGCAGACCCCCAGCGTGTCGCCTGAACAGATCGAGAAAAGAAACACTTATTAAGATCGTTAATGTCCAGATTACCAAGGCAGACTCAGTCCTTACTTCCGGAAATGTATTTTTAATACTAATAGCAATGAACAATAACACTGGGAAAAAAAGCACAACTGTGTGTGTGTTCTTGCCAGTCTTTAAAACCGAGTTTGTGAATTAGTGTAAATTAACATGTTGACTGTTTCATGTATGTTATGAATTATTTTGGAGAACCTTACACTTAAATTAACTTTATTGTACATGGCATATTTGGACAACTAGTTTATAATTCTATGAAGCTGACTATTTTATCCCATATTTATGCATTTATTATAATTCCAATACTTTAATTAAATAAATTTATTTTTCATATATTTTCTATACAATATGCATTTAAATTGTTAAAATTGATATTAATGTGCACCTGTCACGCAGGTTCTGATGTTTTTGAAAGCAGACAGTACTTAGAATTGCAACTGTTTAAATGCCATTTTAAGGAAAATTTCTTTTTTAAGCTGAGTATCTCAGATATGAAGTGTTCCATAATATCCATTACTGGTCCTTGGTCCAGTGGCAGTCTTATTGCCATTTCTGAACTTCAAGCACTGTAAAGAGTCTTATACTACAAAATGTTTGTTAAATAGCCGATAGAGAAGCTATAATCTTTTAATGTTGAATTTTATAGCCTTACCACGCTCTGTCGTTCTTGTGGATATTGTAATATTGCATTTTTACTGGTTAGTCATCTGTTAATGTTCCAGTTACTAAGTTTACTACTCTCCCTTATACTTTTTTTGTATTCCCTCACACTGTTAAACACACAGAGAAAGTTTCCTCTGTGAAGTTTATGTATCTGTGGGATATCTGACTGGACTAAATCTCTCGAGAACAGCACTTGAGATAACTTTTTCAGAGCCAAGGTGTCAAACCCATGTCTGATAAGACAAAATAAAAAATAAAGCTATAAAACTGTAAAACCTCAAAATAACTGACCGGACCATTAAATGGCAAAATTTACTTGAAAACAAAGGATTAATTGGATTCTGAATTGACACTATTGTATTGTTTATGCCTTTTGCTACTTACAAACACACACCCCTACCTGCTGTGTGTGTGTGTGTGTGTGTGTGTGTGTGTGTGTGTGTGTGTGTGTGTGTGTGTGTGTGTGTGTGTGTGTGTGTGAAAGAGAGAGAGACTCATTGTAAATGTGTAAACCTTTACCAGCAGTGTTGTTATAAACCTGCACAGGAACATGTCATAGCTTAGTTAACATTACTAATAAATAAATCAAGTTTTGCTTTATCTTTGTATCGATTTTTCTTCCTGCCAAAGTCAGTGTTCAGGAGGATGGGACGTTTTGGGGCATCTAAACTTCATGACATCCGTCTGCTAATAATTTCCATTCATGCATTACGTCTGTTGCAAATTGTCATAAATAATTTCACAACATTTTAATAATTTCACACTGAGTTTAAGCTGAACACTGAACAGACTGACAAAGCTATACCCAACCACAAACCAAACCACCACATTTCCCATAAATACACTTTAAATGTTTTTAAAGAAAATAATATGTAAGCTATACGATTCCAAGTTTGAAAAATAAATATAATACATACCAGTGAGTGCCAAATATATATATATTTTAAATGTAAGTCCACCGTTGTGTGTCAAACACTGGGAGCTCCATCGGTTTTCTTACTAAAATCCCGTTTTAAACACCAATATAGGCAAGTTTTACAGTTCCTTTTAATTCAGCACCTGCAACGCTCTGTGTTCTTTGATTTCTTTTTCTTTATCAATTCCTAGTTCATTGGAGCAGGGTTGCTTCCGCTTTTTGTTGTCGCCCAAACCGTTTAGTTTTGGATGATCGGTCAAAGATTCTGACAACCAGCGGGGAGAGGCACCACGTCCAGCCGGGGAGGGAGCGCAGGAGGCCGGACAGATCTATTGGGCTGCATCGGGGAGACGCACCATTAGACAAGGGAGAGCCATGCCTCACAGCGCTGGTCGATCAGGTAAGGATCTCTCCCTCTGCCTCATACTAATGTCAGCGTTTGTTTGCAGGTATGTTGGTTGCACTGCGTGGGACAAAACTGTGAGGAGGCTGCATCTCCCTGCTTATATAGACTGTCTGGAGTTTTATTTTATTTTTATTTTTTGAAAGATCAAACAAAGCGTGTGCTTTTCCTTTTTTCCTTTCTTTTTCTATTGTGCAATAACTTCTTGCATTTACACTGCTTTTTTGTTATTGTTTAATGTCAATAATTAGGATCGAGAAAGTATATTTTGATGTGGTGTATTATTATTATTGTTATAATTATTACTATTATTATTATTATTATTATTATTATTATTATTATTATTATTATTATTACTGTTGCAAATAATTGCTTAATAACCTATTAACATCACCTATATGCTGGTGGCTGTAATTGAAAACATAGATCACAATCTAATTCACCCCCCAATTTTGGATTTAGATGAAAAGATCAATGGAAAACAGTTGTAATGATCTAATTAATTATGGCAAAATTAAAAGCAAGTACAAAATCAATCTGTGATGGTGTCGAGGATAGAGTCAAATTGATATCCATCTGCTCCCGTTATAAAGCACATGAATAAGCAATGTAAGGACGCAGCTGATATCCTGCAGTTTGGCATACACTACCCATATGGCTTTGGGTGTCAGGAGACACCAAATCATTGTGGGTTATTACAAGTGACTCCCGATATAAGGAGGATGTTTTGGCTAATAGGGAACAATATATATCTAAAGGAATTACATATAAGCCTATATGTGTTGATAGTTTTGTAAAATGATCAGTTAAATATATCACATGTAAGAGTTGCGAGAGAAAGTATTAGACGCATCGCACACAGTAGGTGAGCTTTCTTAGTGTTTACTTCACTGACACCTGGGTGTCCTCAATGACTTCTGTGCATCTGAATAGTAGGCTACAGATGCTGCTTACATTTTAAAGGGCTCACACTAATGAAGATAAATCAATTAATCATTAAAATGACTCATCAATAACCCAACGTTTTTTACAAATGTTTGTACGTGACTAAACTTCAGTTAACAAGCTTTACGCACACAAAGTCAAACTCTGAACTTGTGCAGCTGGAGCAGTGGCTCCCATGCTGGGGTCTAGGGAAAGTAGGGGTCTTCAAATATATGCCTAGTCGCTATTAAAAATGAAAACTTCTGAACTTCTACTAAATTTCAAATTTCACGTCTACATACATATATTTACATTCAGATTAGATAAATCTCCAATTATTTTTTATTTAGTGAAGGTAGGTGATCTAAGGTCCCTGACGTGAAAGCGTTTGGGAACCCCTGCATCGTCTCAGACACGCAGTAGAGACACAACAGGAAGATAAAAACAGAAATATCGATTGTTGACGTGGACGCGCTTTTCAGGCCATATGTTTAAAACAACGGAAGAAAAGGATTTGTCCCCAACCCCCGCCCCCCTCTCTGTCTCCTCTGCCTTTCCATTTCAATGTTGTTATTATTAAAATACCAATAACAGCAGAGTTAGTATTAAAATTATTAGTAACTTTTTATCACTTAATAATGATAATAGTGTATTTTTTAAGGAAACATGAGTCAGAACACAAGCCTGGAATTTTACCTCTGCTGATAGCAATTAAAAAAAGACACTGTGTAGAAAGCTGGAACGTTTTTTGTAATTATTTTAAGTGTCTGAAATATATTAAAATCAACTGTTCCACTGTGTGATAACTGTACCGAGGCTCTTCATTGTATAATGCAGGCACAAAAATCGAAAACAATAATCGCATTAGGTCCTTGGTGGCTGGGTTTTTTTAAAGGGGTGAAGTCAGGACCAACAGTTTCTTAATTATCATGCCGTTTGTTTTTCTCTAGTTCTGTGACACAGGGACGTCAGCGTTGCAGTGCAGAGAGGTACGGGGGGCAAATCGGGGTGTTGTGGGGGAAATAGCAGCAGCTTTAGGGCAAAAGTGCACTGACGTGTGAAATTACAGCCCATGGTGCTACATATTGTACCAGAAGCTCCCTCCCTAAAAAAAGCAGAAACAAAAAGAGGAATCGTCCTCAAACTTGTCCACAGGGCAGCTGGACACAATACAGTCCACAGCGCCTGTTAATAACAGATTATCATCATTATTATTATTATTATTATTATTATTATTATTATTATTATTATTATTATATTCAGCTTTTTTCCAACAACAAATACATAAATCCAATAGGCCTAAATTAAAGGAGATTACAGTTTTATACATTACGCTAGATAACTTCTAACTGCCACAGTAAAACACTCCACACTGTACACACACATACACACACACACACTGTGCTAAAATCATCAGTAGGCCTACATAGAAATAATTCTGAGACTATAATACTGGAAAAAAACGCAGCTACTTTATGTCAGTCATGCGGAAGTTAATGTTATCACGCCACATACCATTACAGTGAATGGCAACTTTAAAAAATTAGCCTGCAAAAAAATTATAATTTTGAATGTTTTTCTCTCTGTTTCCTTTTGGGTTGAGTTCTACCGGAAGAGATTAAGAGTGCAGAATTCAGCTACAGCCTCAACCTTTGACCCAGCCAGCCCCGACAGCATCAGTCTACCTGCATGCATGCCCGCCCGCATGAGCACAGCGGCCTGTGCAACCTACTGTATGAGCGCCATCTACAGAGCGATGCGGCACACGGGCGGTGAGTGGACGGGGATGTTGATGATGGCCTACTGACTGACTCTGCCTCTGCAGGTTGCGAGCTCACCTTGCACACCTCACCACACACAGCTACAGCCAGGACATGAAGCACGGCAGCTTTTTAGTAAATTGTTTTGTTTTTTTTTGCATCGAACCTGATAAATGCAACATGCAAAGACTTTTGCATTTCTTTGTTTCCCTGATTGATTTAAGAACAGGAAGCTGGACAAAGCAAGGAGAAGCTTAGGGTGACAAAAACACATACCATTTTCCAAAACAGAAAAGAGTTTATTGCAAAAACGTATCTTAATTTTGTTTCATATTTGCATTGTTTATGGAGATTTTAACACTTTGAACCCGATGCTCACAACGTTGGGCCACCAGAGATGTTTAGGAGCTTCCAGAGGTCCGCAGCACAACGGGAAATAGTTCGATTTTATTATTTAATCTACAAGAAAATGTAGAATTATGATTGTTTCAAATGTTTTAGGCTGTGGTGCCAACAACAATAATCTTCCCATGTGGCCATTCCTGAGTCTCAGTGCCATCATGTGTTTCTGCTGGGAGTTCTTCATATGAAAACATTTGAGAAGCGTCGCTTTAAACAACACACACCAGCCTGACAGTGCTTTACCTCTCTTCTACCCCCTGCCTTTAATTTCCTTGATTCTTCACCCCAAAGTCTCATCATTTCCCATTTCGTCTCCCTCCCCTTCCTGGCTGTCGGATGCAGGGACCTCCTCATTTGAGCTGCAGGTTTTTTACTTGGGCGAATCACAAAGTGTTGGAATCTATTGCCTTTGTCTGACAAGTCATCCATCTCTATGCGAGGGATCTGTGGGATGGAGGTAGGAGAGGGAGGGAGGGGAGGAATGGGGCGGGGGGGGGGGGGGGGGGGGGGGGGGGGGGGGGGGGGGGGGGGGGGGGGGGGGGGGGGGGGGGGGGGGGGGGGTGATCTGTGGGACTGCAGCTTTTAGAAACAGACACACAAGGAGAGGGTTTTCATTCTCAGCCCAAAGCTTCGTTCAGGCACAGCCCATTCTGGAGGAGAGGGGGACACACCGCTCTGTACTTCGCCGTGTCCATGTTGTTGTCATCTCCGCCCCTATCTGATTAAACCACAGAGCCCGCCGGTTCCTCCACGCCGTCAGAGGAGTGGGATTTTTCCGAGCGGACCCGAGGACACTCAGCTACTCCTTTGTTTTTCCTCATGATGTCCTTTAAACACAAACAGTGACCCGGTTTGAGTCAATGTTGCTGCGACTGGTGCGCTCTGCACACGCGTGGGTCATGCTCTGCACCTGACAGCCCTTCAGCAGACTTTTGAGTTTAGACTCGAACAGAAGGAAAACTTAGCATCGCAACCAAGAAGTTGTGCGCTGCTGCAGCCTGCGGACTCTTCCGACAGGGACTGTTTTACGCCAAAATCTAAGTCCTTGTTTTTGTTTGTTTTTTTTTACCTATAAAGCTGCATCACAGAGGCGAAACGGCGACCTCAGTCGATTACCTTTCTTTCCTTTGCTATCCAATGGATATTCACTGCAAAGCGGACCCCTTCTCGGCGATGCACCGTGAGTATACTGAATAAGTTTATATACAACAATATGTCTGTGTTTTAACTTTAATTACTGCACAAATTACATCGAAGTTGTTTGCAAAAACTGCGGTTTAATTTTCATATAAAACACGCAGTTGGACATTTTTGAAACGTGCTCTTATAGGCCTATGTTATTTTTCATTTTAAGCCCACTAAGGATCGTTATTTGCCACCGTTTAATTACTGTAGGCTACTGAAGATGAAGCACAGCTCTCTCTCAAATATTAAACATGTTAGTGTCTTTAGTTATTTTTTCAAGACAAAATACATTACTTAAAAAACATTGGCAAAGTTTTGCCAGAAGAGTCATATGAAGATAGATTTACTTGCATTAATTTAGGTAATAATAGAAACGAGAATGAGACACCAGAGAAAACAATGATAAATGGCTGCTAAAATGTTTTTAAACAGGAACATTTCTGGAGTTATTTTTAAGAGCACATGGGTCACTGAAGAATTTTGTTTTTATTTTTTTATTTTTCTTGGGAGTTAGCTGTGTAAAACTGACTCAGAGGTTAATCAAATAGAATAAATGCCGGCTGGTTTGAACAACAATTACTTTTTAGTGACAAAATAGAAACGCCCCAATTTAAATACAAAGCTTTTATTACCTGTGAAATGACTGTCACTTTCGAGAGACAAGAGCACGCTGTGTGTAAATGGATGTAACCATGTTTCTTTATTTACCACCTCTTACTTTAGATTTAGGTGGTTCAGAATAAAAAACAAACTGAGGGTAAAAAAAAAATGAAGCTAACTGTTTATTTCCTTCATGTTTTGCTCCATACGATATGGGTAAAGAAGACCCGGACTGTGTGTAAATTATTGATTCCTCCTCATTCGCACCATCCGCGTTTGTAATATGAGTTATCAAAGCTCATTATAAATTATTTACAATAATTGTGCAAGGAAAATTAAACAGGGTGAAACATAATATCTGCGACATGTGTTAAGCTGCAGTGCAGATGCTCTTGGAAAATATTGTCTAACTAGGCCAATGTTACAGGGAGAGAGGAGTTTTATTTTTATTTTGGGGTATCAAAAGAGCAAGTGAAGTGTTTTTATTTTTATACTTAATTTTTTTTTAATTTTGTTTATTTTATTTTTTAAATCCTATTCGAAAGCAACACTGCAGCAATCCTACTTGAATTTTGCTATCAGACCGCTACAATTTCTATCATGTTTAACCCAACAATTCATATCATTATAGGCCTATTATTATTATTATTATTATTATTATTATTATTATTATTATTATTATTAGCCTATTATTTAAAATTCCACTACTGATCAAATAGATTTCAGAATTCATGCAGCAACAAAGACTATTGGCTTAAATTAAAATGTGTGTGCTTGTGAGTGTAGCCTATACATTGTGTGTGTGTGTGTGTGTGCGTGTGTGTGTGTGTGTGTGTGTGTGTGTGTTAACAGTAATGTGATTTGAGCTTTTAGACTGAAAATAAAAGATAAATGCATAGATCTAACCCTGCAGAAAAGAAAAGAAAAGCCAAAACGAATCCACATGAAGAGAAACCGTGTCGTCTGCAGGTATGTAATGTTATGCTCCCCTGTGCTGCTGTTGTGTCCCACGCAGGGCACGGCGGTGTGAACCAGCTCGGCGGGGTGTTTGTAAACGGCAGACCCCTCCCGGACGTGGTGAGGCAGCGGATCGTGGAGTTGGCCCACCAGGGCGTCCGGCCCTGCGACATCTCCAGACAGCTACGGGTCAGTCACGGCTGTGTCAGCAAAATCCTCGGCAGGTAAAAGGGGGGATCCACTACTAACTGAGCCCTATGTGTGTCAAACATCAATCTTCTATAGCTCGGATATGCGCACCCAGCTCTATTTCAGCCTCAGTCATCGGTTATATAGGCAGGCCATTTTTTTCTTTCCTTCTCTCTTTTTTCCCGCTTGAACACAGCAGTTCTGCGTCCGAGATTTTCTATCCATCACCTTCAGCCTTGCAAGAGAAAAGCATCATAATCATGAAATAAATTTTAGGAGTTCACAGCTAAACATTAAGGATAAAAAAATAACCCAGAGGAAAATGAGGCTGTATTAATATTATAGGCGACTATAGGTGATAAAGAAAGTGTAAAAAGTACCAAGAGGTCACTTGAAAACTGACTTTTCAAGTCTAGAGACACAAATTGGAAGATTACTCGCAGATTAAGAAAAACACCACATCCACGGCCACTATAAACTCACATTTGGCTTTCATAATCCCATCAGAAAAATACCATAAATACATACTTTACGGTCCTATATTTTTTCATCAGTGTAAAGTCCACTTTAAGCCTGAGAAATTAGGTCTACATCATTTTTCTTCAGAGCACAAATGCTGTGAGATAATATTTTGAAATATATTTTTTTCAGCTATCAGAAGGCATTTCAGAGGTATTTCATTTCACACACACTGAATGTTTGTCACCAACATTTACCAATAGGTCATGGTGGCATGTCGTGCATGCTACTGTAAGCTCATGGAGACTGGAAATGAGGTCTAAACTGTGCTTTTACAGCTAAACTGTCCTTTGTTCTGTCCGTCTCACTGCTTATATTGTGTGATTTTAATTACACTGCTTTTCGTTGAAAATACGCTCCGTACACCTTCCAGCTGACACTCAGTGCCATGTAACAGCACACTTCCAGACAAATTAATAGATTAAAGCCGACATCATGTTTGTAGGTATTTTTTTTTTT